>NC_083566.1:6651183-6954214 GCF_019925205.1 Metopolophium dirhodum
TTTTGAAGAAGTGAAAGTGATTAAAAGTTTAGCTTAGAAATTTAACATAGTTTGCATTAAAATAATATTGGATGTAAATATTTCCAAATAGTTGTGGTAAAATTGCCAAAAATTGATAAAAATAAAACAAGGATATTAAAAGTTTGTAATAATTTGTAGTTTTTTTTAATGATGTTTCATCTTAGTAAAAGGTGAACCAATAAGAATCATTTTTTCAATTTTACGATCTATCATAAATCATAATATTATTAAAATGTATGTAATAATTTACACAATAAGGTACGACGGAACTGTATTGTACGAAATTGGATCTAAGACCAAGTTACATACTCTATTTGTGTTTTATTTTTTTATTATTATTGCAATGCAAATTATCGATTTTAATATTGTTGAAGGCAATTGAGATGTGTCTGTAAAAAGAGGATTGTGCATTTGTGCATATTTTGTCAAGACAATTTAAACATAATTTAAATCTACTATTTTTTTTTTTATTTTTAAAATCAAATATAAAGTGAAATAATAATAAAATAATATAAAACCGAAATGTCAAACTATTCTCAAAAATATTTCCCTCTAAAATTGTTGTAATAGATGACTACTTTTATGTTACTCAAAATCATAAAAAACGATTTAAGTGCCTGTTTTATGTATGTTGCGTGTGGATCTGAGAGAGAAAACAAATATTGCGGTGACATCATCTTAACTTATAAGTTAATAACAATAGTTACATTATAATATTATTGTAATAATTAATAATTAAATATAATATACCATGTTTTTTAATAAGTTCAATAAATTATGATAGGTAATACTCATAGAATAAAATATTACTAATGGTTCCTAAAAAAAAAATTATAAATTATCTTTAGAAACTGTTTTTGATCAGAATTGTTATTCGTATGTTTAGATTTATCAATTAATTCAAATTTAGCTTATCTATTATAGTGACCTAGGTACTCTACCTTATTATGTAAGGTACGTCTATATACACTGAAAGCCTATTTTATAACAGAGTGACTTCTCCGATTGATGTATTAGGTTCTTAACAGTAACGTCCGTAACCTATAGATATAACTTTAAGTAATAACTTGATAAAACTAATTTAGAATTATATAAAATATTGCTATTATACTTTTAATCAAAATCAATTGAAAGACACACATTTTTTGTATAAAATATGTTTTAATAATTGAACAATAACTTATAATTTTTCTGATGTTTTTTAATTTTTTAATGTTGTATAATACACTTTGATCACGTAACTAGTCTAAAGTTTTGAAATAATAAGTTTCAAAAGACGCCGTAGTAACTTTTATGTATAAACATTAAAGTATTTTATTAATATTTAATTTAAAAAAAAAACCATTGAAAATGTAAATCGAATACAATACTTGATTTTTATAGTGATTTATTATTCTTAATTACACTATGATTGTATAACTTTTTATTTATTCAAATAAAACTTGATATTTAATGAAAATATTATATGAATGTCACCGAGAATACCATTATGATATTATATATTTAGTGTAATTAGCATGTACCATATATAGGTACATCGTAAAATACTCTCTACTTATAAAATTAACTTACAAGAAAAGCCGGATTTAATTTCACTCAGAAAGTACTTTACTCTTGGAATAGATTACTCGGGCAGTTGTATTATAGGACTATAATTTAATACGAAGGCCACTGATATACCCTCATTTTCGGGGCAGAACATTGGCAATAACAATACATAATACACAACACGTCTACTGTTTGCGCCGTGTAATTATTTTGTATTAGCATTTATGATATTATTATGTCCTATCTCGCATTCAATTTGCAATATCTTTTAACTCTACAGGATACAGACTACAGCTGGCAGTGCATACGTCTGTAAAGAATCCATTGCTATTTTACAAAATATTATTTTGTTCAGTCACTAATGAATATATTAGGTGTTTAATATTTTCAACCAGTATTGTACTTACTAATAATCACAGTACATTTTGCTATATTGAAAAGTATTTTCGAAAATAAGACATACCGTATGGACCATATTATAGTCTTAAACATAACCTAATAAGGATTTTTGATCTTGAATAATAACAGAAAAACAATTCAGAGCATTGTTTCAAATCGATAGTGAAATAATTGTGATAATATTATTGTGTCGTGTTTAAAATTTAAATAAGGAAAAGTAATATACCTATCCAAAATGTACTTAGGTATACATTTTGCAACAATATGACTATTCTTTATATTATGTTCAGTAATTATTTATTGATTATAATTTATAACCTACCAAATAGTGGTATTTTAACTTACAGAAATATATTTTACGATCAAATGTTATCTCACTTAAAATAAATTCAAGCTATTATTTTTAGTGCGACAAATTCATCAAGTTAAAAATGTGAATTACTATAAACTTCCAACATAAATCGTTTTTTTAACTTTTGAAAAATGGTTATATCAATAGCTGACTAAGAACAATCTATACCAAATAATGTCTCTTACACTACATCAAAAATTCAATTTCACAAAAAATAAAAATTTTTTTTACGCTCTTATACTTATGATATATCGTCAATGATATGTCGGTCTCTATTATTTTGAATAAAACATATTTTTTGTTCTTACTTTAAAAAAAAAAGGTTTTGAACAGCGAAAGTAAATACTAAAAACATATTATATTAATATGAACTGTATCTTAGGGAATTCATTTTAAAACTTAAGGAATAGACGTGGTTTATAAAGTGTAATTGATATTCGCGCAAGTTTAGTTAAGTAATTAAAATCACTAGCTGTTTAACGTAATTTATATTTAAAAAGTTTAATATAAAGATTAAATTTAAATTTAATCAGGAAGAATACATTTTTTCAACCAGCGATTTATAAAATAATTAATTACATTTTAATAAGTATTAATAACTTCATTATTGGAACAATAATATTTTTTTAAATAATTAATGTTCAGTAATATTTCTAGAGACTCAAATTCTATTCAATACTTTATAATCATCATTTTAATAGTTTATAAAAAGAAATATTATTCAAACCATAAATATTATAAAAATCAATAGTTTGCGTTCGGACTAACCTTGCAAAAGAGTTCAGTTGGTAGAATCTAGAAAAAATAATAAGACTTATCATGGGATATATTATAAGACTTATCTTATACAGGGTGATTCACCGAGCATGCTCACCCCTTTTTTTCTTGAATAATGCAGTTATTACAAATCTGATTTTTTGAATTTTTAAATATACTTTAAGACCATAATTTAAATTTCCGGGGGTTTTTTTTGTACTTCTTAAGAAGTGTCCTGTGGAGATACAAACTTCTGTTTTTCAAATGGGAACACCTCTATTCAACTATAAATTCTGCAGTAGATATTTTTTCTGGAATTTTTGACGTATTAAAATCCAAATTTGTAGAAGCAGTTTTTAAGTTATTTAACTTTTTGTTCTAAGGTCCATGGTAATGGATTTGTAAGTTATAGTGGCTATGGTGATTTGAAAATTGAAGTCATTAATATTAATAATTTGAATATAAATATTAAAATATCAAAAAATATAAATACACTGGCTCCAACTTTATGTCTATTTTATATTTATGTAAAACCATTTTTAAGGAATAGTGAATTATTATTATTATTAAATTATCTTTAACACAAACATTTTAGTAACTAAGAAACTATTCGTTAAAATTATTGATTTTAATGATTATAGTTTAGATATTACGAGTATATTTCGCGTTTTGTTTATACGTTTATGCAATAAAATGTAACATTATTTTATTTTTTATTGTCAAAATTGTACACAAATGTCCATTTATGTTTATATTCCTTCTCATTAATAATAATTCATTTCGAGTATTACATTCTTAAAATTTTTGAAATGTACGATATACTTGTTATCACTGAAAAAAATGAATACAAAATACTCTGACATATTTTTAAAAACTTTGACATTTTTTCATTTATAAAATATGTATTATAGATTCTATAACTCGATTAAACAAACACACATAAAACATGATATAAAATCGCCATGGTAACATTTGAAAAGCGTTAAACAATAATATGATTTCCTATACACTGCATATGGGTAATGGAAACGTAGAGGTAACAAAGTATCTGAATAGCCATTAGCTATGTTTTTTAAGCTTTGTCTGCATACATACACCCGGTGGACTTTTGAAGCGAATATTGCATTATCATGTTTTTACTGTCCGTTTTGTTCCCGAGTTATATAGTTTGTGTGCAAACCCACTGGTGTATTAAAAGTGTACACAGTACCAAAGTATACAACGGAATATTATATTTTAAAATAAAAATACGTTCGCAGTGTACCCGAGACAAAAATGATCGCTAAGAGGGACGAATTAAAATCGAACCGCAAACATTTGGCAATACAGTTTTCCCACGAGGCTGGTATAAAGCTTACGAATATGAGCCCATAAAACCCAATCCGATATGAACAAGAACGTAAATACGACCTGACGTCGGGTGTTTGTTAACAAACTTGTAAACAACACGGTTCCCCCGGGACTCCCTTGTAACTTGTAAGGTTATATTTGTCATAACCAATTATGCGTTTTTATTTAATTGCGAAATATAACCGATTATTCCCAGAGGGATAGATGTCACTCCCATCACACAATCTATATTATAATATATACTTTTAATAGTTATAAATTAAATTTATAAATTTTTCAAAACACAGAACTTGCATTTTTAAATTTACAATACATTATTTAAATTGCATTGTGTAAAATAATAGTAGGTATCTATCTGTAAAATAAAAAATAATTTACTCACGATTAAAAAAAAAATACATATAAAAGTTAACATTGAAATATAATTTGTTTAATATCCTCCGGGTATATCCATAAATGTTTTTATAAAATCCCTTTTGCTTTTTTTTTTTGATATAAACTTTTTAGTGCATTTTAGACTTTTTTGGGAGCCATAAGATTAGTTCAACCCATTTATAAAATAAACATAAAAACCACAGATATTGTATGGCATATAGGTATGTGTAGGTGCATTATTTTGGTACCGCACAAAAAGATAAAACTCTGTCAAAAATATGTACGTTTGCAGGTGTCACAGCGTTTGTCCGTGTACATAAGTATTACAGCAGCCTGCTTTCTATAGTATACACTATACACTCCACAAAGGCCCTGTTGACTATCCACCACATGTCTAAACTTTGAAACTTTCGAATAAGTACTAAATGAAAAATAATAGTTTAACTTTTAAAATATTTATGTACGTTAGTCCTGATAACAGTTTTAATTGTTCTGTGTTTTGAGGTATGATAAACAAAAAATGCTATATAAATAAATTCTAATACATAATAATTTATCTCTCACAATGTCACTCGTGTAGTTGTAATTTTCCCAAATCTCCAAAATGAAATCAAGAGAAATTTTTCGATATTTTAAAAGTCTATACATTTTATGCACATGTCAAAATATTATATTAAATTAAAATTAGATTATTGGTAAATATTCAAAAAAATTAAAATATATTTTACGCTTAGCTTCGATAGCAATATCAGCATTATGTATATATCAACCAAAATGTGTCTACTGTGTTTAAAATATACATAATATAATATAACATTATCGTATGTTAATAATCACTCGGCGCAGCAAATGAGAATTTAATCGACGTATAGAAAAACACATTATATCGTTTTAATGATTCACGATGGCCTGGAACAGTTTGCCTTTTTTTTTCTAAAAGTGCGATATAAACTATGATTAGTACACCTTGTACGAAAATACTCACCGACATCGACTTCCCAAAAATTAAGTCCAAAAATTGTATATAACTGAACATGGCCATTATGGCGATACTAATTAATACTAGGCATTATCGTTTTTAATAAATAGGTAAAATTTATTTTATACTCATTTGTGTTGAGATAAGTGGTGACTTATTATATGAGTTAAACGCTTCAAAAGTTGCTTTAGTTTGTATTTCAGTTAATTTTTATTTGATTTAGCACCTACACATAATATAATATATTATAATATGTATGTCTAACAGCTTATACAACACAAGTAGGGAACTCATTAGATTATATCAATCGTTTTAAAATCATTGCATCTATGGAGGGAGAAGTAGAATACAATAAGGGATATTTAATTATACTATTAATAAATCCTGCTGGAAGCATCGTATTTGAGTAATATCTCCTCCGACGCACAAACGACGCAGGTTTGCGTTGTATAAGATGAATAATTAATCTACAACTTGAGTAGGTACCTGATCGCTTGGTATTAATCTAACAAGATAAGACCTTGGCAGTAAGTTTCAATTTGCATACCAGTTGCTCGATAATAAATCCTAAGCCCCTAAACGGCAATTCATTGCTCGTTTAGAATCGAGTTGGCCCCGCCAACGAATGATGGAGAGGATAATATCATTTCGAATTCGGAATACGAGGAGCGATAATAATATATATTATATATATATTTATTTGTTTTTATTTTTACTTTCAACGTATTGTATAGTTAGGTACGCTATAACGTGTAATTGTTTTTTCAATTTTTAACTTCACTGTAATATATATTATACTTGCAGCTTTGCGCGCGTTTTCCTGGACAGGACAATTGGGAGGTTTATTCTTGACTTTCGGTACGGTCGATTAATCCTTTTGTGGATAAAGGAAGCTTGTTAGAACTCAGATGCCGTACTGGTGCGTGCGGTTAGATTAAAACGGACAAAGGACCGTGGAGCGAGGACGCACAGAGAGGACGAAAAGAGCGAGATGGAGAGAAGAAATTCGGAAATTGGCTTGTTAAAAGTTGCCATGTCGTCGTAGTCAATTTATATATCCACGACACAATATATATATAGGTATATAACAGAATCGGTAAACCAGGTTTTGAGTTTTTCCCCGGAGGGCCAGCTGCTACTATGAAACCGATGAACCGTGAGAGAGAAAATATTTGATGAACCGTTTGAACGCTTATATAGGATAAATGGATGCAGCAACTCGGAATGAAATAACCTCGTATATACGTCAGAAAGGCAATCACCATGTGAAATTCGAAATAAAACCATACATTGAAAACATAATGTCACTGGGAAATGTGCATATTATAATATTGCATTTTACAAATCGGTTTTATGTCCACGTTATATATGCATATACATATATTATGTATGTTGTCTACTATTATCAAATTCATTTTTATTATCAAATTCTTACGTAAGTATAAAAACTAAAAAGGTATACAATTTTTAAAGCAGCTGTGTCACGATAAGCGGATCTGGTATTTTGTGTCATACGCTTATCCGCAGGTATGCTGTGTCATATAATATTATATGCGTATCTCGTATGTTGTGTAGGTATACCGTGGGGATAATATTAATTTTGGATTAGACCAGTCAGTTTAAAATTATTAGCATAAGGCAATTAACTTGTTTTAACATTTAATTAATTGTACAAGTGATATATTTTTGTTTAAATCGTTGTGGGTATTGCTTGGATCAGTTTTACGTTTCATGCAATTATTTTGAAAAGCAGAATTATCGCGGTAAGCGCCGTATATAATATATTATTTTGTTTGCCATTCAATGTAGTGTCGTCCTAACGAAGCTCTATATTATTCGATAGTACTAAATTATACGCAGGTTTTAACAAATAAAGATACAAAAAAAAATCCATCGGCGAGTATAACAATACAATTTTAATCACTTGTTTGAAATCGGTCAACCATTACTAATTATTAGCATTGAGCTTTTGTCATTATTACTTTTATTCTATCTGTTATTATAATTAATTAACTAGGTATCCAAGAAAATTATAAAATACAATATATTTCAGATACATAATATTATAATACTATTTAAGAAATCAAAAATGCATTATATAAAAAGTATGCGTATACTCTTAGGTACTTCAGAATAAATTACTTAATATTACAACCATTGATTCATCAGTAAGTTATCAATAATCACCAATACTTGAATTTTATGCTTAACATAATATTTAAGAAAAAAAAAAAAAAAACTGCTCTAAAAGTTGTGATATCATTTTATAAGTAGGTAGCTAAGTCTTTGAACTATAGATATCATTTATTTTAAAATTATCTGCTAAAAAATCGATGTTAGTTTGGAAATTTTAAAACACTTGATAAATTACCTATTTAAACGATAGAAGACTATATTATTATTATGTACTCATTTTGCTATAATATTTTTAAATTTTTAACTTAAACCGCCAAACTAAGTTCAATTTTTTAGCAGATTATTTGAACATAACATAAATAATATCTATAGTAATGCGGGAAGTAGGGAATATTATCTAATAAAATGTTGAAAATAGGTTACAATAATTTCTATTTAAATTGGCAACAACTCTGTTTATATTGTTCAAAATGATTTGGAAACTACACCATGCACTTCTACGTACAATTTCCAATAAATTATATTATTGTATTTTCAAACTTCATTATTAAACTAGGTACAAATTTGGTATGCTTTCTCAAGAATTTTTTTTTGTCATTCGTGTTGGTTGCTGTAATTTTAGTCCGGAAGTTAAGCGTGTGTTTGCCTATGCGTGTATTTTAAGGCGTTTTTTTATTTTTATATTTAACGAGACCATGCCGGGTTGTTGGATTTAAAATTGAGGAACATCAATACATTTATATTAGATACCTTTAAATTTAAAGTATTTCTTAATAGATACTATACCTATAGTGTATGTGTGTTTTGTATGAAATTAAAGATATTCAAATTTAATATACAATATTTGATAAACGTGTATAATATGTACATAAAAGTATAGAACCTAATACTATTGGTTATTATTTTATAAATAATATTATATATTATTACTTTGTTTATTGTCAGTGTATCATTGACATTCAATTTCCCACAAAACTTATTTAACAATAAGCAGATCGTATTTTTTATTAGTTGAAAATTAAATAAGATTATCCTGTGGCTACAATATTATATTTTGATTGTCACAATTGGTTTTCACATTTAATATTAAATCATTTACAAACTCAATAGAGTAGCAAATATACCTACATGAGCTATAATAAAAATGAATAGGCGATTATCAGCTATTACATATAATATTATGTTGGTAAAATTATTATTGGAAATATGTTATTGATTTATTTAAGTAAAAAGTTCAAAGGATTAAGATTCGTAACTCACTGCAGTGTTATATTCACGCAAACTTTATAAATCCATTGGAAAAACACAACGTGGTCGATTAAAATTCTGCGGACTGCCTTCCATTGTTGGCTAAGAGGAAAGTATAGGTATTAAAAGAGAAGAATCATTGCGTTTTATTGCCAGTCTCTGGGACGGTACTTGGGCGTTCGCGGACATTATTATTATTATTGGGGTTATTGCGGTGTGCATGATTTCAAAACATTACGATAAGAACTGAGGAGTATTGGGGTGTAGTAGACTTTCTAGAAGAAAATAATTTTTGATCAGTAACCAGTAGGGGAAAGAGATGGTTGAATTATTCACGATATTGTTTTAGTTTTAGGGATGGGATAGAGATTCCAAGTCGTAAACATAAGATTGATGTATATCTTTTAACATAAAATAACAGTATATTTAACAAGTATGACATTTTAATAAGGTATTTTTCTTATTTATACCAACCGTATAGTTAGTTAATAAATATAGTTTTTATAAACAATACCTATATAAAGCTTATTATAATATTTATTTACATTTTTTTTATCACCATGATTTAAATGTCCTAACTATTCAAAAATGATTTAGCTTTAGTGAACATCGTATGTGTATCGTATATACATCGTATCTATCTAATTTTGAAAAAATCAATACCTAAACATAAACTTGTTTATTTTAGATTTAAAAATATAAGTTTAATAAGTGTAAAATGTTTGTTATAAACATTCGACGGCAACCAATCAACACGATAACACAATTCCTAGTTCGTAAAGTTTATCTAGATTTTTTTTAGCTCATGTAGGTAGGTAGGTTAGGTACCTGATATGAACGTTTGAAAATGTGGTTATAGTAAATTAAATTTTATTTTATATGTGCGTCGTTTTAAGTTACACAACAATAATTATAAATGTCAACCAATTATAATATATTTATATACAATAGTAGTATAAACTTAAAAGCAAAAATTTTATATACTTTGAGAAAACGTTTAAGTTTCAGAACATAAAAGGTAATTGCTATAATAGTAATAAGCTTAATATGCATATATTTGTAAGATATGTGTGTTATGTAACGTTCTTGTCTTCTTGTTGAGAATATAATTATGGTCTTTGTAAAGTACCATAGAATATTATTAATATATTATACTATATAACCTTTTATACCTTCATAATATACATGCATACATATTTTATATATATAAACATATATTTATATTATATATTTATATTCATATAATGATATTAAATGCCTCATTCATTTTAAAATAATACAAAAATAATTAAAAATTCAAATGTCCCAAGATGAAAATCTTAATGTCTGTATATCGGTTAGTAATAAGTTTTTAAACTATTGGAATACTTTAATAAAGTGGTTTCAATTCAGAGTGCATAATTTTGAACAAACCGTTAATTAATCTTAGAAATATATTTGAGAACAGATTAAAATAACAGATATTTTCATGAGACGTACTTATAGAACTAATTATTAACCATGCCTATTTCATTTTGATTTTAGGTATACAACATTGGCTAAAATGGTAGACACCGATACCGGCAACCTTTTTATCGTCGGTTCATTTAATAAACGTACTGATCCAGATTTTAAAGTAAGTACATACAATTTATATCAAGTTTAGAACGTATAATTTTAATCAAAATAATAATAATAAGACATCGGTAGGTACTGTGAACGTAAACAGTGTGAATCCAGATTTGTCGGCTGTATTTTATTTCTTGACATTAAAATATTACGTGTAACTTTCAGAGGATTGTGTATAGCATCACAAAATATTAGCACTTTTCTTTTATGCATTTGTTTTTCTTAAAAGCAAGCACATAGTTTGTTCTCTTTTTATCAAGACAAAAGGATAGGTTTAACAAATTCGGACTCTGGTGGGAATCATGAAAATAAGAATGGCCCCTAGGCCGCCGAGGTATTGAAAAAAAAAGTTGCAAAAAAACAAAGAAGTTTCGTCAGATGAATAATGTTCGGGTAACAAAAATCTATAAAATAGCTTAAGAACTCAGAAACGTTAGCAGAAAAGAGTGATGAACTTTTTTGTATATATTTTTCCCTTTTTCCATGTTTGCTGAGCACTTAAAACTTTTCAAAACCCAATTTTTGTACGTAGTTTTAGAATTAGAACCACTGCATACATAAAGTATCAGGTATCTGAATTATGTTTATGTAATTAAACATGTTATGTCATAATATTTTATATTTGTTATTGTTTTCATAAATAAAACAATACAATATTTTTATTTTTAATACAATTCAAAACTTGTTAGGCGTATATTATAAATAATTTTATGACGTTTTAATATTATTTACACTTTTTTAATAAATATTCATTAAAATGTTAAGAAAGATTGTTTAGAATTATTTTATAAAGATTTGTTTTATTTTTTTTTCTGCATAGTGGCCAGTATTGTGGCGTTTAAAAATAGCTACAATTATCTAATCATATTTATAAAAACAAGGACTTTTTAGCACAATTGTAATACAATGAGGACTCGAATTTGTATTTTTCAAAGTGGTTAGGGGTTGTAGAAACTTGAGCAACTGAAAAGTGAAACACACGTTAATGTAATACATACCTATGAATTGTACATAAACTAGCTACAACTCACATATCATAATATAATAAAGCATTATATTAGAAAAAATTGTATTGAGTACGAGTAAAAAATAAGTATTTAGGTATAAGGTACCTATATTATGTTCAAATTTGTTGGTATTGAAAGTTGAAAGTAATACTTTTAGTATTACTAAATATGGTTATCGGACTTTCAACATCGCAATTTGTACTTTAAAAACATGTACAGTCGACGTTAACACGCAAAGAAAATGCTGTTTGAATCTTTTTTTGAGTAGTTAATAGTGTATAATAAATGGCTTATAATATTATTGGTATTATAAATATTATGCATCGTTACTATTCCAAGTTCCGAACGAACACGTTTCACGTCTCTCAAATCTTGTTGTATATGTTCGTAATAATTGTAACTAAACATAAAAATGTAATTATTTTACAATTATTGTTACCTAATAAAGGTTTAAAAATATTGCAATTTTGAAATACATCAGAGCGTTTGAAAACCCATCGGTTAATGAATCAAGAATATGATGCCTTAGTTTTTTCATTAAATACCTATGTATAGTAGTAATACCTATATATACGCATTATAGGAAATATGGTGCAAAAAGAGTAGGTTCAGTCGTTCAGTATTATAATACAGTATAAATTCAGTGTACGGATTAGATAAGTAGTTTTTTTATCTAGATAAAGATAAAGATAATGCAACTCTTATGTATCTAGATAGATATAAAAGATAGCTTAACTCATATTTATCTAGATAAAGATACAATTTTTTTTTTTAAATGGGTTTTAAAATTTAGGTATATTTTAGTTGGGCACTAGGAACATAATAATAATAATAATGATATAAATAAAAATAATTACATTATTTATAAACCATAAACTTGGTTTGAGAATCTGTATAAATATTTAAAATGCGTTTGTACGATTTCGCGATTTTTTTCAATGAAAAATGTATCTAGATGAGTTCATTTAGATTAGTAAAAAAATTATCTACGATGAAGGTTTAGATGCCTTGTAACTATTTATCTAGATAAGATAAAAGATGAACAAATAGTTATCTAGATATTCATCTAGATAAGTCCGAACAAAGAGTATAATATAGTAAAACAGAATATAGCAGAATATTATTAGTATGTACATGGAAAATGTTAAGATATAATATAATTAATCAATCATTCAAAATAAAATCAAACATAATATCGAAAAAATAATATAAGCTAAGTGTCGAACTAAGTTCCTTACTAACAAATATATTATATTGACAATCGAAACTATAATATTATATTGATATTATAAATTAGTAAATTACATAATATCGATAATATTATCAAATAAAATATTTTTTTAAATCGATGTACATTTAATCGAAGAACATAATATTATATTATTCAAGTTTTTAGAACTTCGATAATATTACATATAAGTAAATTTGCTGGCGTATAACAAAATATGTACCAATAATTGATAATTGTGTTACTTATTTTTAATTTTGAAGATATATAGGTAGGCAGGTACTATTTAATCACGAATTAATATAGATCGATCATTTTTTTTTTCGTTCAGACTTTAATAATTTTATTTATGTTATCAATCCGCAGAACTAATCAAATTACATTTTGTAATGCAGTTTGTTGTAGTTATAATCCTCAAAAACTAAGTATTGCGGATATGGTGGAGGGGCTTGTATTATAGCGGATACGTATACTTGCGAATATAACAATGTTTTAAATCCGGCTTTACCGAAAGCTGTAGTGGCTGGCCGAAATAATGACGGATTTTCCGAGCCGAACCGAAGGGGAAATATGAAAGGAACACGTGTAAAACGGTATAAAATGCCTATTTATTTTCTCATATATTTCTGTTTATGTGCATTTTTTTCAATCACGTTTCCTCGCGGTCCATCGGGTTCCCGGCGTTTTTCTCTTTTGCTGCAAATGTGCGCCGGAGTCTGATAGGTGTACCTGTTATGCCTGCTATATACGCTTTTCACATTTTTCCGGCCTTAACCAGAAATATTTTTCTGCATACCTTTTTGGTTTTATATAGTATTATTATTATTACCATCGTCGTTTTTTCTTCTCTTTTCCCTAACCACTCAAAAGAAAACCGTAAACGATTCGTTTGACCGGGTAAAGTAAAAAAAAATGGTGAAAAAGTTATGAGGAATGTCCGAATGTGTGTGTAGGCAGTTGTAGGCAGGTAAGTACACTGTTTTTTTTCGCATCCCCAACGATCCGTCATTGTGACGAGCGCGCGTATCGTTACACTCGACCGACCCCCATGTGTGGTATAAAACAGATGGCCGTGTGATTTTTCAAGTATAACTTAGATTGCTACACGGTTTTTGACGGGGTTTATATTTTTACCGAGCACTAACATCAACATCTTGATTTCACGAGGTCAAACAGCGTCAGCATGGTATACATTATATGGTGGAAACGCCACCAAGGTATAGTTAGGTATTTGCCACGTTTGTACAAAATCAAGCCATAATCCAAGACTAGCATTTGTACGAAAAATAGCAGCTGTGATGAGTGTGATGTAAAAATGTGTACCTATTAAATTAGTATATAAATACATACTTATAATTACCTAACTAAACCATTAAGGGGATTCGATACCGTGATTTTCTGTTTTTGTCTAACACACGCGCGACATAGTATTTTAGACGTGTTTTTTGTCAAACATTCCAATTGATCTATTGAAGCGATAAGAATTCTGAAAACAGATTTTAATTTGTCGTCAAGTCTATTTGAAATCGACTCTCCCACATTTTTGATATTATCCCCCAAATTCCAGAATACGTCATATTAAAAAAGAGTATTTAAACATTTTTGTATTTCAATTTTTGGAGAAGCTAAAATCAAAAATCAAAATTGTGGGAAAGTCGATTTCAAATAGACTTGCCGACAAATTCAAATTTGTTTTCAGCATTCTCGTCACTTCATTAGATCAATTGATATGTTTGGCAAAGAATCCGTCAAAAATCCTATGTCGCGCGTGTGTTAGACAAAAACAGAAAATCACGGTATGGAATCCCCTTAAGATCAATTGATGACATTATAACTTAGATTAATCACATTTATTATAATATTATAATATACCAGTTGTAGCAGTCACTATATTTACGATAAACTCGTATAGCTCATGTCTGATTTGCAGATATTTTACAATAGCTATAATAATAGTAGGTACAATACTCGCGAGTGCCTGATGTGTGCGTCATGTTCAAATCATAAATCGAATAACAAATAAAACGTTGTTAAATATCTAATAACATTGTGCCAATAAAAATACTCTCGTTAAGTTTTAGATCCAATTCATAATAAATTATACTATAACAATAACACAATAACTATGAGTACATAACCGTTATGTGTAAAAATAGGATTTTGCCGTCAAAACCACTAAAATGAGTACACACAACGCTATAGATTCAATTAATTATGTGACAAAACACACGAATAGCTTAATTAATTCTATCAGTTTTGCATAATAAAATACACGTTTATCTCAATAGATTACATTTCTAAGAGAAGGACACCCTTAGATTGTATTTTTTATATTTTTTGGTGAATATCAATTGGTAATAAAATTCTCATACAATAAACCAAAATGTCATGAAATTAAAATAATGTTACGAATTGAGTTGATTGTTTAATGGAAACACCGTTGAAATATAATAGGTATTGAACTATTGAATAAAGAATATTATTTTATATTTTTATCCACATGAAACTTTTCACTAATAGACTATAATTTGTTTGATAACTATTTTCTTTTCGAGCTTTTATTATAAACTAGCTGTCCCATTTTCGTAAGAACCTTCTTTGTACAAAATATTACAAAAAATTTTAAAAAATGATGAATGGAATCGGTAAAAGCGTTCTCAAGTTATGGCATGACCAAGGAATATATATTATACAATAATAATTATACGCTAAGTGTTTATTTTGTGACAAATAAATTGAATATTATTATTTTACATTAATTAAAAATATAGTTTTATGTAATTACACGGTATATTTTTTATATACTTATAGTGAATAAACATTAAACATAATAAAATCTTTTGAACATAATTATTTTTTTACGTTTGCCATCTTAAAGTAGATTTAGATTATTAATTGTTGGTAATATTATAATTTACATCACTAGAAAACACATTAAAAACCAATCCTTTTTTTTTTGCGTGATGGGACTGCTTGCACATTACGTCGACAAAAACCTATACTAAGTACTATTCATTATTATTTTATTTGTGTTATTATTATTATTATTAAATAAAACAAATAAAGTTAATATAATATATAAGTAAACAATAGTTGGCCAACGACCCTTGAAAAATTAGTTATGACTTTTGATCTTTGAAATCATCAACAAGCAAAACACTTACCGTTTAAAAACAAATATATAATTTTTTGTAAATAAAAAGGGTGGCTATACCTAATGACTAATGAGTAATGATAATAATAAAAATAAATACACAGTGTAATAATTAATGTAAATTATTTAATTATTATTTTAATTTTTTAGTTTAAGCTTAGTTCAACATTTAAGCTTATCTAAATATTGTATTATAAAGTAATTTTAATGATAATCTTAATTTAATGCTTAATTAATTATTGCATTATAATGTATACAAAATTAAAGACGAGCGTGTGTTGTTAGAACACATTTAAATATTTAATGAAGATATCTTTGCATGAAAATTAACATTTTGGTTATTAAATAATACTTTTAAATAATGCAAATGTATATTCATACATTAATAAAATATATAAAGGTAGACAAATTTCGATTGATGAATTCAAAATAAAATTATTCCATATTTTCCTTACGTATTTAAAAATTGGCTTCATTTTTACAATAATACAACTACGCATATTTTTATTTAGATCTTAGAACTAGTAAGTACAAAATATAGGGTCAAAGACTAATAAAAAAAAATAAAAACTTAAACAATAGGTACCTAGGTACTATAAATTGGATTCTCAGTTTCTACCTACCTAACGATGTTTTAATATTATATGATCTGATCGCCAAGACGTGATACCTAATCAAAAGATAAAGCGCAAAGACGTTAGACCTTTTGTTGTATCTCAGATTTATTTACACCTGTTTTTTTCCCACTCTGACACAAATTAGATAAATTGCAAACTCTTGTCCTTTTTACACGTCGTGTGTCGTTGCCAGGTTTTTTTTTTTATTTTTATTAGATAAACTAGCAGGGAACCGTAGCCGACCAGTAGTAGCGAGGAAAAATAAATCCGTCAATTGACAGCGTCTATATATCGGTGCACGCACAGTACTTGTTTGTGTTGTGTGTATCTACGGCGTAACCCGGGCAAAAGGTCCACGTAGTAATTAAGTTTTAATCCCTTTGGTCCTCAGCAAACAGGGATGGACGAAGAAAAAAAAAAGAGGACCAGTGGGGGCGCATATATAGTTTCCAATTTTCTCAAGTATAACTCAAACGGAGCAAAGCCTATACAAAGTGGCCACGTGCTCTGAATATTTCGTGTACATATATTGAGAGAGGGGAATCGTGCCGCGATTAAATCTAGTTTATGGATACATTATATGGCGCTAGGTAATTGTCGTATCGACCTGCGCAAATAAGGGCGATTGCGTTAATGGGAGACGGTTAAACTCCTTTAATGCTTGTTTAATGACCTCAAGGCTATTTTTTATTATTATTATTATTATGGTTATCATTATTATGGTTATCATTATTATGTGGGTGTTGTTTTCATTGTTATTTGTATTTATTATTATTATTTTTTTCCGAGTGGAAAATTTGAGGTGATGAGTTGTAATTCATGAACCAGCGCGCTTAAGTATGTAATCAACGAATAGTTTCATTTCTCTTGCGTACTTTCATGGAGAATGTACGTGATAAACCACAAAGAAGTAACGCTTAAACGAACTTGCAACAAGTTGCCAACAATTTTTTCATTCCTCTTAAGTCGTAATTACACCGGTATCATTATTTTTAGGTAATTTCGCACATAATACGGAAAGCGAGTAAAACTTTCTTTTGATGGCGTACCTATATGTGAACTTTTGGTTATTTATGTGTAATAATGCTATTATAAGTTCGATACGACTAAGATCCGCTTGAAGCGTATTTCTCAAATAAAAATTTACATATTGTTAGAAAATACAGAGATGAACACTACTATACATTTTCATGATTTGATAACCACCAGCAGGCGGTCCCAAAACGATTAAATGTTCCAAAATTGGTTTATCGATTAATAAACGTTAAATGTGTTTTTGATTTTATCTTCGTTCAAACAATTAACTTGTATACCCAGAGTTTGACTTGTTTATAAACCAATTCGTGCCGTTAAAGTATAGTTTATTTGTAAAAAATACAATACTCTGTTTTTATTTAAATAATTGTTTTTAGACTATTAATCATTAATGTTATAATCAATTAATTTTGATACTTTTAAAGTTATTATAGCGTAGTAGGTGGATGATTTAAAACATGTGTATGTATGTATATACAATTAAAATTTAGATTATTTAAAAATATTTTTTCCATTTTCTATAAAAAAATAACTTTTTATTCATTTTTTTTCATATTTTATAGAATACACTACAGTAAAATTAATTTAATCAATAAAACTGTTCAACTTTATTTATTCCAGTATAGAAATTATAGGTTATAATAATAAGCATTTTATGATTTAAAAGTTTAATAACAAATCAAAAACAAATTATTTGCAAAAACATTAGTTATGTGTTTAAAATTGTAGATTTGCATTTACTAATCAATAATCATATTATTATAATATGGTGTTCAATTGGTTTGATCAACCAGCATGAAATATAATTTTGCAATCGTATAATAAACAAAGTTACGATGTTGGATGCGATAGACATAATTTTTTATAATAAAATGAAACATAATTATTGGAAATAAGGATTCATACATTTCGTTGAACCAAATGCACTTCAAAAAATCAGTATGGATATTTATCTCTATTTATTATCACGACACCTATGATAAAATTATATTATAAATTATAATAGCAAATGGTTTATTTTATACAGGCAGAAAATAAATACAATTTGAATAATTTACGCACAGTTTCTGCATCAGGCAAAAAAAAAATATTATGGTGTACTTAACGTGACGTTGAAAAAACAATCGAACCCTTATTTTTCTGTAGTCCGACATTGTCACTGTGCTGGCTTATTTAAATCTGTCAACTGCGTTTATAGGAGATTTCAAGTATTTGTACAGCACTGAGTTACTGTCATTCAATGCAAATTCCTGATTAATTATGCAAGCTGGTGAAATGTTAATGAAATCGTTCTGACTATTGATTGTGTAGCAATTTATTTCGTTTCACTTAAAAGTTAAAATTAAGGAAAAACCTTTTTCAAAAAGTTTCACCTTATTCGTAAATACAATATATTATTATATATTTTGTATATTTCACATTAATCTTTTTTTAATACAAAAACGTACTTACGTCGTCGACATTTTTATAAAAAATATAGTTTTGCATTTATAAAATTTTAAATGATAAGAGTTATTTTCAAAAATGTGGTTTCATAATACATATAGGTAAGTAAGTATAGGTGCTACTTCAAACTAAATAAAGACAATTTTTTTTTTTTTAAAAACAGAATTAGATCACCATAAAGTGTATCTACAGATAAAATATTCATCCTGTATAACAAAGAGTGATTAGCATTATAAACATATATGTATAATTCGTACATGTACATAATACGCTTAATATCAAATTCTTGTAGGCCTAACTCATTTAACCTCGCTCATATAAGGGAACTAAAGTAATGAAATAACGATTGGTCTTACTTTTGTTTTCCCCTATTCTGGTTTGGATGTTTCAAAGTCGTGTTAAAAGTGGACGGGTTAGAGAAAGTTTTGGGATGCGGGATGGGCGTACCCGGACAACTTTTAGGAATTAGTGGAATGAAAATAGGAGAAAACCAGAATTGTTGTTTCCCTCCCTTTTTTCCATTTTGTTTGGGCACATCTGAAACATTTATCATTGTTAGATAAGTTTCGCCAACTTGTTATTCATATATAAAAGAAAAAAAAATCAAAATAATTATACTGCCTAAGTCGAATGGCTATCACACAGAAAACAAAAGTGATTTTTATTTAGATTTTATACTCTATAAACTATAATTTGGTATCATTATTTATTTAATTGTATGAAATCTACACTTAAATTATACTTAGAACATGAACATCTTAATTATAATATAGAAACAGAATCATTTATAGTTATGGAGCCATTACATTTAGCAAATAATACGTACCAGCATAACGACTTATAATAAGTGGCCGCGTACTCATCTTGTCAAGTATACAAAACTAAAATGGCAATCATGTAGAAAAAATGCCGGAGAACTCGTGCTCAGCTAAGGTTTTGAGTGTAGGTACCTTGTCATTAAGGTATTACTCAACATTACTGAGGTCATTACTGTTGTAATTCAAAAACGAATATCTGTAGAGACTTTTACTTTAACTGTCGACTTTATCAATTCCTATAACGTTTTCATTTTTTTTTTTTTTATAAATGTTGATTAAATTTTATTTTTTGTGTCAAAAACCGTGAAAATGTAACACATGGCTCCTGATATATTGTTATGAAAACGGCTGAAAAATATTAAAAATACGTAAACACAATTTTTTTTATAAGCATTTAATGTTCAAATTTTGACAAAATTTATTGAAAAATGATTTTGTAGTTGAATATTTATAAAATGTTCAAATTTTGTAGCTTAGGATTGAAAACTTAAAACAATAGGTTCCATGTAAGTATATTATTCTGTAACTAAAAATATAAAAATATTAAAACCACAGTTTTTTTTATAGTTATTTTATGTTCAAATTTGGATGAAATTAAATATTAAATAACCAATAATAACGATTTTATTTATTTTTTGTAATTTTACAATATTAATTGAATTTCTTGGCTACCGTATCAATAATATTAATTAATAACTATATAAATATAATATATAATATCCTAGACTGACAAACCGTCTCCGTTCGGAATCGTTTTTCGTATACAGTGATATTATATCATTGAATTAAAAAAAAAAAAATGATTACCATTCATTACAGTGACCCACTTTTAACCTACTGTACAGCAGAGCAACATACACTTACCCGCTTTTTAAGTTTTAAATTTCATTCAGTCGAAAAGTTGATTTTCATCGTAACTCCATACTGTTATAATTACATCATATTATCATAACTATTATTATAGACACCCAGGCACAGAGCTCCTCAGTTTTAATCATATTATATTATGCATTATAATGTTGACGATGTATTTTAATGGTCTACCCATTTAGCATAAATCCTGGTTTTTTTGGAGGTGGAGGTTCTTTCACACGTCTCCCCTTCCAAACGCACTCGGTGCGCCGCCGCACATATTATAGGTACGTATGCGATTCATTTCTGGTAATAGTGATGATACGTCCGCTTATAAGCGGTTTTATCGCTCACTGTCTTGCGGCAAGTAATGTTTCTGCGGTCTATTGAGGGATTACTGTTGACAGAAAATATATTAGGTGATTGATTTTATTATTATTATAATACGCCATCATCCACCGGGAAACACGGTGCTCTATTTTCCACGAGCTTGCACTTCGGTGTGAATAAATACATAATAGAGTATCGTTGTGCTCACTGGGAATTCGTACACAAAATGCTTGCGTCTCGTAACCGCAGCCCTTGTCGAGCCGTTGATAGCTCGTTTGGTTTTGTCCGTTAATAATATCTTTTTTATACATTTATCGCGTAAAATATTTATTTTTGATTGTTATTCACTTTCAGATATCAAAATATAATTTCATAATAATTCAAGTATTCGACGTTCAATTCTAAATCAATATTTGTCAGTGAATAAATTATTTATAAATAGCTGTCAATTTCCTGTACAATTATCACGTATAGGTATTTCCCATGATATGTTTCAAATCAAACTTCATTCACTTATGGATATTAAAGTTGGTTAGTCCGTTAGTCGATGAGTGATAATAACATTTAACCAGCACCTATTATTGTAATTTGGACATTTAGCCATTATTAGATAGCATACTGATAGACTTAATTTAAACTTGTGCGCTTAATAGAAATAAGCACCTCACACTTTACTTTGTATTTTACTTTTATAGTATAATAAAATAACAATTATTTTCCACAAAGCCCATGGTCTGTAGGTACTAATAAAAATCAATGTGTGTGTTAGAGATCCACAGCCAAGTCTACTGCACACATGGTTTTGAAATTTGGTACAACCAAAATGCTTTAAATGTTGCATTTTAAAGTGGGCCTACTGCACTGGACCTACATAGGGCTACATTTGGTTACATAAAATAAAATAGTTATTATAGTTGGATATAGATCTATACCTGAATTTCATACTTGATCAAAACCACCCAAATTAATGTGTTAAATATATATGCGATTTTCATTTAACGACAGGACAAATCCACTTTCATTATTTAATTTGTAACCGGCAACACCGTCCAGGATCAGTTATATGTAACAATATATATCTATTAAATAAAATCAAATGCCTAAATCAGATGACCATTATGTAAATCCACAGTTTTCGACCGCGATTTTCATCAAATGTTTGTCAATAGATTCAGCTAAATCAGTAATGTCATAGACTCATATAGGCTACTTTTTACAATTTACTTTTTACTTTTCAACACATACGATATGTTTAATATGGTTGACTCATGGAAAACTATCTTTTTTTTTTATTTTATATATTGTTGCCATCTATGGTAATAGAAAATAAAATAGTTATAATTATGATGGGATTTATATTTGGTCTAAACAACTCAAATAATTGTGTTAAAAATCTGTTTATATTTAACCGATAGTTTTAAGTGGTAAATCCACGGGTATTTAATTCGTCTCGAGCAATGCCGTGCAGGATCAGCTATAATATAGTATAAAATCATAAAATTCTATGATATTGAACCTAAGTATACCATCTTATGATATATTATGTAGTTACTGTGTGTGCATGTCACACTTTAAATCCTCATCACATTAATCAAATGCACTAATATATAAAACTTTTTTTTAAATTGCGAAGTCGACGTCAGTCGATCCCTATTCTAAAATTATTTTTAATGAAATTCCCTTAGACTCTTCAATCTTCATATTGTGAAATTTGTTGATATATTTGATAAAAAAGTGCATTTCTGGTTCAATACATTTAAATGAAAAATTTCTCGAATTCAAGAAAGATAATAATATGGAATGGAAAGTAATTCAATCTTTTTAATGTTGGTATTCAATATAAAAAAAAAAAAACGCTATACGTCGGCTTGATTTATATTATTACAAATAAGTAAAAATAATGTTTTTTATTTTTTACCACCATTATTTATAACAGCTTTATCTTCAATCTGACTGAATTTTTACATTAACATTACACGATGTCAATTTTAAAAACTTAAATGTCAATAAATGAAATCTAGATATTATAACGTATAAAAAAAGGTCACCCTATAATATTTCAATCCTGGCGTGGGGTTTCCGTATCTACATAATCAATCATGTAAGAGCAAAATAATAATATATCAAAGCATTACATTATTTGTTTACAAATTTATATATGAAAAAGTAAGTGACAATAAGCACACACACACACACTTATACATATGAAGGTAACCTATACAATACTGTTATGCTATAAGCATATTATATTATTCGATGCTTTGAAGTGTGTTTATCCAAATAGTTTTTGGGTTCAAATTAAATTTACCAACGCTCGTCGTTTGCAATAAAAACAAAAAAAATGTCATTACGAAAACATTCGGAACACGTGCCTATCTATAATAATAAACTGGTATGAAGGTAGGGTGGCTGGGAACGACTGCAACGTGATACTTATATGATGTAGTTTGCGAGCTTTTAAAGTTTTGGACGGGATAATAATAATTTATAAGAAGCACGCGCGTATTCAAAGGATAACTCGGTATCGTTTGTCATGATATAATACCGCCGTTATTTTAATTTGTCAAATGGATTTTGAATTATTGTAGGTAGTTGTACACATCATAATGACATTGCAGTGTATGTAATATAATAATATATCATATAGGTAGTAAATAGTAACATTTTAGACTCGTATTGTGAAATAAAACTGCTGCAAGTTGCAACAACAACAACAATAATACGTAGTAATGATCACACGTTAAACGACAGACGCGTACCCACGTCAAGTCTCGGGACTTGGACCGCGCGGAGGGCATCGTATACGACCGTCCCCGGACAAAGGAAATTTAAAACCGTCGACCGACCGACTATATTAATGTAATATAATATATTATTTATCGTATATACATAAGTAATATGGTGTATAGACCCACTACGGGGTGGCGGGTGCAGTGGCATGAAGAACAACCGCGTGCATACAGTGCCGGCGCTAGGGGAGGACAAATGGGACATATGTCCAGGGCCCCGCGCTTGTTAAAGGGCCCCGCAATTTTTAATTATCATCTTAATACCGCGAAACACATTGATATTTTATATTAACAAATTATAAATCCATACATTTATTGACTTATTGTTATATACTACACATGTATAATATTAATATTATTTCTATCATTAGCTATTTGGAAAATTATATCTAAATTTAGCCATAGTACAAAGTAAATCGTTATTGATACGATGAAGGAGTAATATTTTGAGGATACTCGAGGATTGTAGGAGTATACTATAATTAATAATATAAATATTTATTATCTCTATAGTTATTGTTTTTTCTGTTCTTTGTTTGGAAAAGCTCTCCGCGTATTGTCGTATGACCGTATTATAGAAGGGGCAAGAGCTATAATCTCAAAACATTTATTTGATTATATTATGTTCAACATTTGAGTATTTGACTGCAATCCGCTTTGCACCTTACAGTATTTTTTCAACAATTTCTGCATAATATCATAAAATTAAGTTTTCATTTTATGAAATTATTATTACAATTTAGTTTAGGTATAGTTTCGTATAGTAGGTATAACTGTATTAAATAATATGTACCTACTCCGTGCGTATCTAGTGTATCAGGATTAGTTTTAATGTAGTTTATTGTCTACCACCGCCGCGTCCTTAGATATTAAACAATTTATTATATCATTCAAACATTTTGATGATTTTATTTATTTTTTATTGATGTTTTTATAAGTTGTAATTATTAAAATAAATATAAATTAATTAAATAATAGGCCCACCACGAATTTATTAACTTATAATTTTCAACACATGCATATTATTTTATTATTTGTAAATAATTTTTTGTTAACATGTAATTAAAAAAAGAATAACTTGATAATATTATTTTTAATGTTTGAAATTCAAATAAAAACCGCATTAATTTTAAATAATCCTGATTAAAAAAAAGCTAGAATTTTGCCTTCCTCTGGGTACCTATTACCTATGTCCAGGGCCCCGCAATACCTAGTGCCGGCACTGCGTGCATATTTGTTTCGTTTTTACGCGCTAGTTCGGGACACACGGTTGTATTTAATAGATATAATATTATATGTATAAAATATAGGGGTGAGTGAGTGTAGCAAAGTCTTAGCAGAAAACTTTGTTTTCCGGCATTTCTACGAAATATTATTATTATTATTATTAAAGTTTCTACCACGCGCACTACACATGTATAAAACTCACACTGACAAGCAGCGCGTCTGTGCCATGTGGCGGTGGGGGTGGTGGGGGTAGGCAGTGGTTTTGGATGGGGTGGCGGAAGCGGCGAAGGGAAAACGTGTACCAAAACGCTCGCGTGTGTAAAAGTCTCCCTAATAGAAGATTTTCCGCGTGACGAGACGACGTACAACATAACAACCAGCAATCTGTTTCTCTACAGTGCCTATACGACGACGACTACGACGACGACGACGATTATGAATAATATGTTACGCCAGCCGCAATAAATCAATCTTAATTATTATTGTGTTCCGTGACTTTTTGCGTCCCGGCAATCTCGAGTGTACATTATTATTATTACAAAAGTACCTTATAGAGAACGGCTCTTGTGCGCGGCGTTTTCTAATTAACCGGAGCCTTTGCCCCTCCGCACCCGCACACGGCGGCTCGGACACGTAATTGGTCAATGTGCAGCGCTCGCGGATCATAGCAGCGCGAGGCGGTCCGTTATAATAATATATTATAACATATTACATAATAATAATATAACCTGCGCGCGTATTACGTGTCGCCTTTGTTCAGGGACAAAGGATTGCTTGTAAAAATAAGTGCGCTTAATACGATACAATACATATATATATTAAGAGGTCCCAGTCTGCCGGGCCGGTGGCGCGCCTTTTGATATATTGCACGGGGCGCATATAACGCGAGTAAACGGGCAAACGAGAAATTACTTAAGTATAATATTATTCTTTTTCCGCTAGATTTTTTTTCTCGGCTGCCGTCGTTTATTCTCGACGACGGCTTTTCGCTTAGGTAGGCGCGTTTACCGTACAGTTACGCCGAACAAATGACGCATTTCACGATCGAACTCATATTATTTTATTATAATATAGTTATACACACTACGAAAAATCATTATACGGCAAATGCCGGGGAATTTAATTATTATTTAAATAGCAGAAAACGTATTACGCGTGCTACGTGAGTGCAGGTTTAATGATATTATATACCTACCTACCGCGGTAGTCGAATGCTTAGAACTTTATTATATGTGTAGAAATATTAATCAATAGCCGCGTAGCAACAAAACTACGTTTTACATTTTTAAATTTGAAACAACACTATATTCGCCTTATCTAATTTTCATACTATAAAAATTCAACTTAAAGTTTACGATATTTTTGGCCTGAAAAGAACCGTTTGGGTTTATTGATAACATGCAAACGATATTACAGCAAGTGCAAAAACACGGCGTCACACGTTGTGAGTGAATGATAAGTATAATGAAATGATAATTTGTACTGGTCTCTATCCACCATTGAATACACCAAAATATTATGACCCAGATGTCCGAGGCCTCTCCTAGCCTCTATATTTTGATGATACGTAGCATTATTCAGAATTTCATACTTTTTCAGACATGAAACCACTCAATATTGTGAAATGATTTGTAAAATATTTTTCTAGTGAATCCGTTACACGGGAGACAAAATAATACGGATGCCGCATTAAATTTCCAAAATTTAAATTAGAATTAGGAAACTATACTACTCTAATCTTCATAAATGAAGTCACTAAACCATAGTAGGTACCTAGGTATAAAATATTGTAATAATGTAATGAAACATTTCAAATACTCCTTCAACTAAAAAAATACTTCCACACACACACAAAGAATAATATAAAATAGCACTGTAGCGGTAAAACCAACATTAATTTTCTTTTTAGTCACCGCACTTACTATAAATTGTAGTTATTAGTATTATTACCATTATGTTACCATAATGTGGTGTAACAAGTCAAAATTAATTGTCTGTCTATGATTTTGTATTGGATATAAACGCATGCAATTTCTAAATATACAAGAACAAAATTGTGTTATCCTAATATATAGTGACTTTATTACTACTTACCTACGACCAAATGTATTGTACAAGTACAATAATTATTATAATAATTGTGTCAAATACCTAAATTTTTAAATTTTAATCGTAAAATACTTTTTGTTTCTCAGTTATGCCTTACGTCCAATGTGAGCACAGCTGACTTCAACATGGGCTACAGTATCACCGGTTCGTTGGAGTGTGGATCCACAAAAAACAACAGTTTCCAAACAACACATTTCGCCGTTATTCGGAGAAGAGATTTCGATACAAATCGGCCGTAACAATAAAAAGTTACTCGAAAAAAGCAAAAAAAGGATTGTTCCGACCAATGGACGCGCACCTGAGACTATTCGCTGAATTATGTATAATATTCAATCCTAAACAATTACAAAGATAATATTGTAAGACGTAAAAGGCATACAATAGGCATAAAAAACATACTATGGAGTGGGGAGGGGGTAGGGGGGAGGGGGAGGGGTGGCTGTGTTCACATTTTTCTGAACCATACGAGATAATATTATTTTCGTAGCAAAATACATGATTAATGTCATTATAATTTATTATAATAATATATAGGCACCTATTGGTACGACAATATTTTTTTGTAGATAACGACTGCAGAATTCATATTCACTGCCAATGTTTTAACGTTTCTTTTTTCTTTTTTTTATTACGAAGACATCTTGTAAATATAATAATATAACATGCTGTTTATTAAAATCAATACAACCAGATAAATACGTAGGGTGGTTAAAATTATAATCACATCGAATTAAATAATATCGCACTAAATAGTAAATAGGTATGCACAATATTATTTTGTTTCTCGAGTAGTATATAGAGCTGCACACTGAATACGAGGATTAAACTAAATTCGATTACACCGCTGAAGTGATTTGAAATGATTTAACCCTCATATTCTGTTTATGAACATAATGAATTAAATAAATAATAAAATAGTATTATACTGCAGCTAATTGCTAGTTATGAGTTTATGAGTATACTATGGTCAAATTAATGTTTGCCGTGGGAAATGAGTATAATATGAAGTAGTTAAAAATATTATATCGTAATAAAGTTATTATGAACTACCTCGGCTTATTCCAAAATTAGTATTTTTCTATTGTTATTAATAAAAATAAAATAGCGTATTAAATAATATTATTCTGGTTGGTATAAATTCAATACGATAATTGGATAATACCTATATAATCTGATGAAATTATGTTTTATAAAATATACGTACCGAATCGAACAATTTTATAACAGGTATCTTGTATCTTGTATGATGATTAAATTATTATATTCTTCTGTAACTGAAACCATTCTATTATTATAAGGTTTAAATGGCCTGGGAACTGTAATGTTACATACTTACATGTTAAGTTATAGTTATAATTAGGTGTATAAAAATTACGTATTTAAGAGTAGAATAAGAAGTACCTATACAAGTATAATAGTTATAAGTATAATATTTATTTTTTTTTTGGTAGATATTATTATTTTAATCGATTAATAAATGAACATAATTGTGTGTAGTTTTTTTTTTTTGTTTCTATTTTTCGATAATCAGAAGTCAAATTGTATACTTTTATTTTTAAAAATAACAAAAACAGCTTGTTGTTCACATATTAAACTGCAGATTCGTCACCCTATAGATCCATTTACAGTGGACGTGGCGAGTAGCATTAAAGCAGGGTGAAGTTTCATGGAAAAGTTTTTAAAAAATGCAGAACATAAAACTTTCTGTTTCAGATTTTCAGTTAAAGTTTTAAGAATTCGCATGAGCTGTAATGTAAATTTCTGGCATTTTATATACTTTTCATTGCAATCCCGACGATAATCCGTACGTGAGCTGGTTTTATCACTCAAACGTGATTCAGATGTATCTGATCGGATATGTATGCGCTCAAATGTCTTGGATTTCTTAAAAGTTTAACAAGTAATTTTTTTAATGTTACATCCATTTTGTACAACCACAATTATACTGTTAGTATTGACGTTATAATAATAAGTACCTAATTAATAATTATAGTTTAAGTGTCGAGCTACGATTATTTCATGAAAAAAATTAATTTTAAGGTAAAATCTCTATACTTATAATTCATGATTGATAAAAAAAAAAAATAGTTGTAATAATATACATTAATCGGTGTTTTACGGCCATAAAATCAGATAACCCGTCCATAAACATTTTGATGTCACTATATCCAATAAACATCTAACTATAATACATTTAAGATATTATTTTAAATGTTCTGATGTTTTAATATTTTGCCTACTGTTTTAGTTAAATCTTTGTGTCCTAAAAATTAGATTAATGTACACACTATCAATAAAGTATTTTGATATGCAATTCCGAAGTTGAATAGAGCTGTATAATAATAGAATTAATAATATATATATATATTATAAGGTTGTAAAATATGCTTTCATAGAACTATTTATTTATGACTTAAGCTTAGGCATAACAATCTATGTATTTATTGTGTATTTGCTTTAATTTTGACACACATTTGTGATATTGTAAACAACGCAAATAAACGTTTATCAATTTGCTATATCTGTGTTTTTGTTTTCATTTCTTTGTACCTACGACCGGGGGTGAATTTACCCATAGGCCACCAAGGCACGTGCCTAGGGCGCAATATTTTTTGGGGCGCAATTTTTTAGTTAAATTTTATTTTTTAGTATATAGTTTCATAATTTCATAATTATACTTACCTAAATTTATATTTTATATTAATTTTTTTTTGTACACAACTTGCATGAAACTGGAGAATGGTCACGTCACAGTAACGTTTTAATTTATAAGCTATAATAACCTTGCCGTTTGAGTTTAATCCTGTGAACGGCGCGCGCCGCCACCGTTAGAGGTTCGACATCGACACTAGACGAGGCAGTTGCCTATGTTAATGCATAGGAGGTGGTATACGGGTGTGCGGCGTAAACACATACAATATTGTGAATGGCGCATGCGCAAAACGCCAGCCAAGGCAGTCAAATATACTGCCTCGGGCCGCCGGGTACATGGTATATAGCCGCTCTACTATAGCTAGATAGTAGATGGGGGACAGCTCGCACAGTGGTTAGCAAGTAAATTCTTTGATATTAACTGGAATGACCCGCCTCACCCCGCACCCGGCACCACACCAAGTGTGCGCGGGCGCGCGGCCACCAAACTAGTCTATTCTTAGAATACTGGAATTAATTCTGGAAATCAGATGTCTTGATAAAGTAATTAATAATAATTAGGCTTTTTCAACGATATATTTTTGAATATCGATATCGTTTTGAATTGTGCGATATTGAAAAAAACATGTAGGTATCGATATATCGATATATCGATATTCCGATATCCTTATTACTATCATAAATGCCAATACTCAAATACTCAATTGACTGGGTACTAGGTAGTAACTAGTGGGTATTATATTAACAATTAATTGTTTTGAAATATATTTTTCAAGAGCTTTGGCATGAAAATCAGTTTTCTTGATGTACATCGATTATCGATATATTTCGATTATCGATATATTACGATTAACGATATATCGTACGATACCTAAATTTCTGAAAAAAAAAAGTTCGCGATATCGATATCGAATCGAAATAATATCGATATCGTTGAAGAAGCCTAATAATAATAAACATTGCGACGACGGCACTGTCTCCCGTCTCCTGCATAGTGCATACTTCAGAAATCTGCTAATCGATTACGATTATAGAGACTTTATAGAGTGCTCACCACTTTAATCAGTACCTATCTGGCTACCTATAAGAAAACATCAATTACGATATTGAAGATTAAACACGGGAGCACGCCAATGTATGGGGCGTTAGTGTTGTAGTGCCTAGGGGCGGAAAAATGGTAAGTCTGCCCCTGCCTACGACCTACCTATTGTAGTTTAAATATTCCACTATTATCTCCATTAGAACTACTTCCTTAAGCTTAATACATACTATGTAATATATATCACATTTTTTTAAAATAAATTGTTTATATGATCAATTATTATATTATAATGCATTACTACAGTTCAAGATTTCAATTTGAATAACAATTACTTATTAAGTTTTACAAAAAGTAAAAATAAACTTAAACCCATGATGTCTTTTTTTTGTTAACATTTTAAGAACAAAAAATATGAATAGAGTTTCTCTACTCCTAGCATGATCTCAGACATTTGTTGGATATTCTTAGCTCGGCCGAATTGTTTTTCAAACGCAATGATTTATCATTGCTTTCGAATATAAAGACATAACCTGTCTCAGTAGCCAACCTAACTTTAAATATACACTTTTATTTAGTTTATTATAGTATGGTTAAAGTTGAACCAACTCCATAAGTTAAAAAAAAATGACCGAGTGTCAGTGTCCGAGTAAATAACTTACAAACTGCAGTTGGAATAACGTTTACGTCTGAATTTTGTCTTATTCGTAACCTACGACAGAAATGATAAATTGTGATACGTAGTTCCATTTTCATCTCTAAAATGTTTATAAAAATAGAAAGAAAAATTAGTTCGTTATTATTTGTATCCTCTAAAGATGTCTCTAAAAACGAACAATTAGGTTAGGTATTGAAAATAGCTTACAGTATTTTAATTTGTATTAACATTATAATATTGTTATTTTTATTTCTAGAAAAGTGATTTTATTAAGACCACATAAACATTAAACATACACTATTTATTCGCCAAATCTATAAAACTATTTAGATACCTACGGTTCTATTTATGTGTTTTAAAGTGAAAGCACGCGTATCAAACATAATAACCAGCTAATTCCACCGAGCAAACATTTGAATATGTACGTGCCCTAAATAATTAATATATATACGATAATTATTAATCCAATGACTAACAAAGATTTGTGCAGCTGTAATATTATTACGGTCCTCTGTCCACATCATATTGTAAGTATAGTTATTCAAACCGTTTTTTACAAAATATTTTAACCCATTATCGAATGTGTTCAGTATAGGTAAGGTACCTATACGCATTATTATGTGTCAAATAACGTAGTCTTTTGTAGGGTTGTACATGGAAGAAATCACCAATTTGACCATTTAACAACATAAATAATAATAATAATAATAATAATAATAATAATAATAATAGTTTAATCCCCCGTCCGGGGCCGCCCGTATTGACACTTGTAAAGAGGAACACAGCACGTGTACCTTTCTGCATACGCATGATATATTATATATATATATATTTTGAACACGCTACCTCGGTACGCACGCCTATTTATTATATTATGTATATAGGTATGGACTGTGTTTACACCTATTTCCACGGAAATTTAGTGAATAGAGGTGCCTACCAGAAAATATAAAACGTGCAAATTTCCTTAAGCTTGCCGGCATGGGCACAGAAAAATAATATATATTGTACGGTCTACGGGGTCTGCGTGGGGTTGTGGTATAGCACGTACCAATCACGTACGCACAAAGGTGTTTCGCATAAAATATCGTTAACTCGTTCCCTCAAAACGAACGCATATTATATATTTTTTATTTTGCTTAGCATTACTTATTATTATAATATACGACTCGAACCGTTTCGCAGTCACGTACCCACCTATACGGTATACCCTATAGAAACATACAACAATAATTCACATAATTATTAATACGCGTGTTATTGGTGCGGTCGTGTTGCCACGCGGGGTTGGCGTTGAATTATGCAACACACATTGATACAGGAAATTAGTGTTGGATGCAAAATGTGCGGTTTCTCGTTTGCCACGAGAATTGGCAACTGTCATACAATATGTAGGTATGTGTATAATAATAATAATAATATATACAATGTACATGCCATACATTTAAAAGATGATCAATTCGCGTGACAACACAATTCGACAAATTTCAATATATTATTATCATTATATATAGTAATACTACAGATGGATGGGTACATTTTAAATAAGCTATACACCATAATTATTACATTGTCGTATATAATATCAAATGTAAATACCAAAGTATGCAGAGTGATTTGTCAGGCACCTTTGAGTTTTCCTTTGTGTTGTTTTTATTACAACACGAGTATATTATTACATTTTTACACACGTCTATGAATGTTGACATTTTTGTAGCAATCCTAAAAAAAAGCAAAAACTTCTTTCCTACACTTAATGTTGTAAAATCGAAACTAATACATTGTAAATAATTGACTGCGTAAGACAAAGATCATTATCAAAATAAATAATAATTAAAAAACTTCGATTGAAACAACCATCGGTTTATTCTAATTCTGATTTATTTTTTTTTTAATTTTAGCTGTTTACTTATGTATAATTATAAATCTGGACAAATAGTAAACAAGCATTAAACATTATGCACTAAAGATAATCTTCATTATAATAGGTTTAAATATATTGTAACTATGATGATTTAAAAATGACAGTTATAAATACGGTTTTTATTTTTTGGTATTGTAATTTGTAACTGATCTCTAAAAGTCTAAAACCTTGTCTTTAGTCATTGAAGGAAGATTTCTGCGTAGGTTATGTTAGATGTAAGTTGAGGTATTAAGAAGACGCCACACGGGTATTTGTTGTCTCCGTCTTACAAACGTACAACATGTCAAATTTTACGTTCACATTAAGTATTAACACATTTTACTCTGTTGTTTCTAAAATTAGAGTGAATTTTATGTTCACAATAACACAATTTACTCTATAATTTCTAACATTAGAGCGAATTTACTTCTTTATAAAATGTAAAGATAAGGTTATTATCTAGGGCATTTCAAAGGTTTTTATTGATAGAAGCAAGTTATGACCATTTTTAAACTTAAAATTATTTGTACATTTTAAAATGATTAACTTACTTAAAAATAATATCAATATAACCTTCCTAGATAATAATCGTACCTTTAAATTTTATAAAAGAGAGGTAAATTCACTCAAGTTTTAGAAATTACAGAGTAAATTGTGTTATTGTGAACGTAAAATTTGCCATGTTGTACGTTTGTAAGACGGAGACAACAAATGCTTGTGTGGCGTCCTCTTAAGGAATTGTGTTGAGTCTGTAATGTTTGGAATGACATTTTTAGTATTTTGATACGTCTTTTAGATTAAACATTTTAAAAATACTTGGTAAATATCTGACTATTCAAAATTAATGCAATTTTAATGTAAATAATAAACAATAATTTAGGTTAAATTCCTCATTTATAATTTTAAAAACAATATAAATTGATTAATTTATGGTATTGTAAAATGTAATTATAATTGTTTTACATACACATTGGCCATTACTCATTACTAATGCACAACAGGTACGATTCGGTTTAAATATACTCCATTTCCATTAACAATCAAATTCAATTATTCAATAATAAATAAGTCTACACAACTTTGTGCATATAAATGATGCACAATATTGCATATATAATTTCGAGATAAATAATAAATTGGCTTTTCATATCAATTTGAATTTGTAAATCCTAATTCATTACATTGTTTTTATATTAACCTATGTTATTTCAATCACGTTTATCGTGTAAAACGTTTTGTATCTGTGCATAGTATATTAATATACAGTACCTTTATATACCTACATAAATAAATTAAGTAAGGCTGAGACATGTTTCGGCAAATAGAGGATATCACGAAATGAGAAGTACGCATATCATCATGAAGGTAACTATCTAAACTATCAAGAGAAACTAAAACGAAGCTATATATAGTCTATCTACGTCCTATACTGTTATACATTTATAATGTATTGTATGCCTATGAAACTTGAGCAACAACGAGATACGATGATCTTTAGACTTCTAGTATTTGAGTGGAAAATCCTAATATCCTATACCTTAAGATATAATATGGTCTATCGGTCCCACACTAAACCCGGAGTAAGGAAGATATTATGAGAGATAGAACAATGAAAACGTCGAAAGCATTTTTAATATACCAAACATAAGTTATAATACCCAACCAAGGATAAGCTAATACATAACTACATAAGGTAATAATCAATAAGCCCAGCGGAAACAAAGATTTGGAAAGCCTGGGGACCACGGAAAATGAAAAAGCTTATGATCGAGAACGTAGGAGATATTTGGTGGAAACGGTAAAAACCCTTAATGGCCTGTTAGCCAAGAAAAAAAAATAAATAGGTACCTAAATATTAACAGTTTACTGTAGTTTTATTAAGGTAAAAGTAATTCGTAATTGAGTATCTAGTTAATTAATTTTAATTAAGTTATGGCTGTTCAACTGATAAAATAGTTAATTATTTTGCATCGTTACTTTTTTGATTTTTTCTATGCACAGACATTATCTTATATATCAATAAATAAATTAAGACCATACTAAGCTTATCTAATTCATGACTATGAATTGAATGCCAACAAATAAAATGTAGGTACATGTGCATTAAATATTTTTAAAATGCCGAGTGTACCTCATGTCAATGAGTAAGTTACTGCGTATTGGATGTGTTAAATTTGAATTTAATGATAAATTATTGTATACGCATTACGAATGAAGACGGTCTGTCACACAATATTGCTAATTTATTTTATCATATAGGTAGTAGACGCGTATTACCCAGAATTGTCCAAGGATAGATGAAACCGAGATAGGCTATCCACATCTGGTACTTAAGTAACTTTTTTACTTCGATATTATTATATCTTATATGTTTATTGCTATATTTACTATATTAATTATAGGGCAAAAGTTATATTATGGGATAAATAGGCATACAATTAATCTAAATATTTTGAAAATTTCGTTATATAAATATATAGTAAAATATAACAACACTGGTACCTACGTGCAAATGTCAAGTTCCCTTAATTAATATATTTGAATTCCAACAAAATAACTAAAATCGTTATTCTTTGTTTTAATTTTAACCCATAACTTGGCAAACGTAAAAATATTAGAATGAACATTTTATTAGTACATTTGTAACAAAATAATTTGTATATTTCCGTGTATTTGACAAATTCAGTCAAATTTAGAAATTCATATACGTATGAAAAAGTCATATATTTAATATTTTTAAATGGTTATGATAACATTTTATGAGAATCCTTGTATTACATTTTCATGCTTTTTGACCGAGCAGCATTTTTTAAATTTTTAGCAAAAAAAATAAATAAACGGTTCAATAAGAGTCAACATATTTTGAAAATAATACCATCTACATACAATGCTAAAAATAACCATTTGGTGAAAATTTCAAGTCATTCGTTTTCTAATTAGATACAACAAATTAAAACAAAATCGATCATTGTACAAACCATTACTTTAATCGCTTTGCTCAGTATCTTAAATATGTGTAGATAGGTAACAGAAAAATATCAACCCGTAGCGGTGATATCGGTCCGGTGCCGATTTTCTAAATTTTCTGTAATTCTATCAAATTCAAAAATTATATCGTAGTTTCCGCTATAACCCTAATTATTTCCATAAATCTACTACCTGAGGAGTAACGGGATTTAATTAACAAAAATAATTTTACATTTTACATAGAAAACTCTCAAGCATCGAAGAACTATTGAATTTTGATAATTAATTTTGTTTTAAGACATATTAAAATATTAAGTTCGACATAAAAATGTTGAAATATAAAGATCAATTTAGGCTGTAAAACATGTCCCTCTATTATAAAAAAAAAAAATTTGATTGATTCTATATGACAGGCCCATTATTCCCTTAGAGTATAATTTTGAAGACATGCAAAATTACATTAAAATGACGTGGAATATGAATGCATTAAATCCACAGTTCAGATTATGATAATCATGATTATTAGGTACCTACATAGCGAAACTATTAATTTTCAAGTTAAGAATAACTTGAAATTTAACAATTTTTCATTTTATAATGTACAGACTGGTAATACGGACCGGTATACATTGAATGACTGCAGGATATAGGTACTAGTTTCTGTATTTCCATGACAATTTCGGTTAGTTTAATTATTATTTATAATTTGAAAGCATTTATTTTAATTTATTATCAAAAAATAAATATTATTTAGTATTCAAATAGTTGTTCATACTATACAAGCTATTTTAAAATATGCGTTCAAATTTTTATGCGACATAATAAAATATTATTTCAGTGGTTTTCTTTATTAAAACGTATTATAAAGACATTATGATTTCTTGTCACGCGCCTTTCTTCATTTTTGCCTTTCATTTTTCTTTTAATAATAACTGAGTTTCTTTATAATTTGACCTTTTTATCGTTATAAACCTTATCTTTTGTTTAAGTCACCAGAACTCAAATTCATTACTTTTATACTTTTTACTTAATTATTTAATTATTTAATGTGTTGCAATTTAATTTATATAACTAATTATATTATATTTAAAAATCGTACTTTTTACATTATCGTATATTCACAAATGTTAGTGTTATTGCTGTATTGATATCTTATTAACCTATTAACCTATTCCTAAATCCTAAATTATTAAAAAATAACACTGCATCTTTGTTTTAATTTCTGAAAAAAAATATTGAACGTATTATTTGCACGAGTGAAGTTTTTATTATTATTAATTTTGATAAAGATCTTTGTCTTAATTATTTTAAAGTTAATTATTTACAATGTATTAGTTTCGATTTGTAACAACATTAACTGTAGGAAAGAAGTTTTTGCTTTTTTTTTTAGGATTACAGCAAAAATGTCAACATTCATAAACGTGTGTAAAATACTCATTTTTTTTATAAAAACAACACTATGTCCGTCATTATCTAAATGGAACAATTATTCAAATACACATCATTGTTATATTTTTACCACCGAGTAATCATTTAGTATGTAATAATAACATTTTTTCAAAATTAATAGAACAATGGATTTTTAACTTTGCAAAAGCTATACTCTTAACATCTACTGCTTGAATATGGTTGACTCGATACGAAAATAATTACTAGTTCCTACGCAATATGTCATATTGTATAATACAGATTAGTAGATTACAATTGAACAGAGTGCTTACCTATGTATTCATATTGTGATTTTATTAGAACAAACTTAAGTGGATTAAATTAGAAGTATTTGAAAAATAGATTTTATTCGTGATTTTTTTTACTCTCGTTGACAAATTTAAATGTACCTAAAACATTTTAGAAAAATGAAAACTTCAATAATAAATATTTTTGGGACTAGATGCACATGTTTCAAAAACGATTGTGATTTCGAAGAATCATATTGATTATTGTAACCAATGTATTCACGTGTAGTATACGTTTATGGTTTATGTAACAGCATACCTAAGTGTTTTTACATGAATGCCTAGATGGCTACATCCAGAACACACTGTTAAAATATAATATTATCATATTGTCGGTAAGAATTAACTAAATTAATTTCGTATTGTTGCAACAATAATACATTTTTGATAGAATTTACAATCATATTCATCGTAAATATTCGAAAGACATTTTTGGGCGGTTTTATTTATTTTCCGTATTAGAAACGTGGCATTCCGTGGACAATAATAATATTATTGTTGTGTTGGAATTATAACCATCTGCAAAAATATTGAAAAATATAATATAAATGTAATCCTTTTTAAATATTTACAAAGCATTTAACTCTCGCGTTTCGGGAACGTGCTTATATCTTAACAGGTTGCTTCGGCAAGACGCACTGCCGCAGTCCGCCGAGTGATGTGACGGAAGAAGGAAAAAAAAGAATCAAAACAAAACAAATACGTTAAACACGTTTTTCCGTTTATTGACGCGCCTTTCTACGAATATTATTCTAATGGCCGAGATCGTGGACCCGTTTCCCTTTGATATACGTTCCGGTCCATATTTAATTGTCGATGCCACACGGCAGTGCGGTGTGCGCGAGTGGAGGGAAAGAAGTGGAAAAAAAAAAGGTTCGACACGCTTACGCAAACGACATGTACCACGGCCGGTATGAGAAGAGGTCGTCCCGGGGACAGGTAGGTACTATATAATAATAATAATAATAATAATAATAATAATAATGGTCTCTCTGCGTGCGTAGGTCAGGTACACACCCATCGTCACCGTCGCATCTACCTGCGGAGGAGAGACCAAGACCAAAGTGGCTACAGTCGCGTCTGGTCCCTTGCAAGTGTCACACACGGGTCGTCGACAGAACACGTTCTACCGTACGAAATTCGCGCGTATTTCTCCACGTTTAGCCGACGCACATTGTATGCCGGCCATGTGTCGTCTGTACGCGATCGTTGCCGTAGCGGTGCTCGCCGCGCCGTACTGTTGCCGAGCGGCGGAAGGCGTTGGCGACACTCTGATGAAGATGTTCCGCATCGAGACGATGGAAAACCGCACCGCCGACGTCCAGATACCCAGCTACATGTACGAGTTATACGAAGACACGGGAAACAGGCGATACGACGTGATAAGGAGCATCACGCCGACGACGGGTAACGACAATCAATTATATACATTACAAAATCAGATCACTATAATATTATGTTATGTATTTATAAAAACAGACTAGATATTATATTATACTATACTATAATACATTAAATATGTATAATATGTATTATCGTTGGTTATAAACACTAGTATTTGTAACCAATAGTAGTACGTTATTCAGTTTTTAAGTGAAATATGAGCATTTTCAATTTACGCTGTACTATAATATACGCAAAATGTACTAAAAACTGAACTATGTTGTATGAAACTCACATACCAACACAGATAATGTTCTGACCATCAAGTTTCATAATAGGTCAATTCACTCTAATTTTTAACCTAACGAATCTAAATGTGATCTGCCGAGCGTTAATTTTCTTAAAATTACGTAAAATGATACAAAATACAAATACAAATCGACTGAAAACTACTAAATAAAAGTTTAACTACGTTTTAAATTACAATATTTATAATATCATACGAACTCTCTTTGTTTATAAGTTGTATTTATTATCTATAAAATCGATTATTTATCAATGTATGTAATTTATTTTAGATTCTGAACCTATTTTCATTCTTATACTTCCAATGTAGGTATAAAGGCATATTTAGGTATGTAGGTAAGAATTTCAACTGTTTGCTATTACCTACCTACTAATAAACACTATACCAAATGGTATTCACTATCAACAAAATATAACAAAATCAATGATATTTTAACAGTAGTGGCTTATTTTTAATATTGTAAAAAATAGTAATAGACAAACGTATAGTTCCCATTGATTTATAATGTTAATTATTAGGTACCTACCTATATCTTATATATAAAAATACCGTGTCACGTCTTTGTCCGGAATAAACTCCGAAACTACTGGACCGATCTTGATGACATTTTTACAATGTGTGTAATATGGCCGAACTTAAAAGATAGGCTAATTTGAAAAGGGAGAGGACCAACCCCGGGAGGTGCTCAAACGGGGATTTCCAATGGACATTTTTGTTTATAAAAGGTTGCCATGGGTTTTTAATAATAATAATAATGATAATAATAAAAAAAAAAAACTATTTGCTTTACTTTTTAAATATAAACTGTAATATAATATCAAACTATAAACACGTGAAATGAAAATCTCTGTACTGACTGAACTCTGGAATTACTTATCAGATCTTCTTGATTTTTTTTTAAACGAAAGAGTATTTCACGAAGCAGGTTCATATGAAAGAAAGTTTTATGTTGCTATTGGTTAATTGGGCATGTTTGTTGATTTGTATTATTATTTTTTGTCAATATACATATATATAAAATATAATATACAAGAAGATCTGATAAGTAGTTCTAGAGTTTAGTCTATATAGTTATAGTCTCTGTATTTATATAGTTAGATATATGTATATAAATTAATGTTTGTGGGTAGATTAGACCTCTGGGAAGAAAATAGGTTAATTTATAAAGCGTTAAATTTGTTTTTTTTTATTCATCGGATTTTAGTACGGTTAGGTTAGGATAGGATTTTGTATAAATTGATTATATTAATCCATCGTAGGTGGAATTAAGTAAAAACGACAAAAACTTGGTATAACTTTGATACTTTAGAGTTAAATCATACACTTACGTACAAACAGCACGGCGGGGTCCGCGATCTACCGCAGGTAGATTGCCTACCTGATAATGTACTGCTGCGAATCAGAATTCTTATTCCGGGCAACGGAAAATTTAAGATAAATTTTGAACACCATACACCGAATATTAAATAACGAACTGAACAAAGTTTGAGTCATATAGAGTTGATACATTTAACGGAAAACGAAGTGCACGAGATCAGCTAGTCATATTATATATTATTATCACGCGTATAGTCAGGTGACAGGGGAATGAGCGGGCCTCTCAGAAATTTCATGGACATTTAAAAATGATTTCAGTGTTTTGTGATTCTATTACGCTAAATGTAACATTGTATTAAAATTTTAATCTGTACGAAGATTACTGCAAAAGTCTAAATTGTTATATACACTTAAGGAATCAGTATGGCATACTTATGACGGATCCTAGTTAAGCCTCCCTTATATAGCTATATAACAAATCATTAGGTAGTTCCACTCCCAAAAACAAAATCCTGGCTACGCCACTGCATTTAATCAATTGTATTAAACACATTGAAGAGATTACAGAAAATCGAATACAACGTTATTTTATTATACCCCTGTTTTTTCTTCAAACACTTCTGAGCAGTTATATTATTAAATATTTTGTTTTACCATAACATTTTATATTTAGACCATCTGTTACAGAACTGAACAATAAGGTTAATTAATAAAATAAATTATTACATAATATAGTGATGAGGATTCCCAATTAAGGCACTTCGAAGTGTTAGTGAAAAAAGTGCCAATCATAATATATATATATTACTTAAGTAGGTATATTAAATACCATGTTGCATGAAATCAATAATACATTTAAAAAGAAACTACAATAATAAGTATTTATTTTATTGATATTTTTGTGTCTCTGGTATACTTTATTTTCAATATTTATATGATATAGATATCAGGATTGCAAGTATCAGATTAATATTTCTGAGATATCAACATATTATATTGTGGTGCGGGTATAGCAATATCTGATAAATATCAAAGTATTTATAATAAACTGGAAATAATACAATTTGTTTACCTAATAAGTATTTAATTTGCAAATATTAGCATAATGTAGCAGATTAATGAGATTATATATTCCTGAGATATTTAAATTTAAAGAGGTTCTAAAATATATATAATTAAGTAGATACCAATGTTTAAATTAAAATGTTATATAATTTTGCTTTGACATGAAATATTTGTTATACCTATTATTTACCGTATAACTAATAATAAGATCTTTAACATTAATATACCTATATGTTTTATATTATTTTTTTGTAAAATTATTATTCATTTAAAAATGACTAAAGTTATTAAAATCTTGCTTACGGTACAATAACGCGTTAAATATTTTAAATGAAGGTTAATGTTCGGTTGGAAGTGTATTGAAAGCATTTTAGTATATTGTCACCCCTAACTATAAGTTAGGTAATAGGTATAATTTTAAAAAATACTTCAACTGACATTAAAATTATGTGGGTGAAAAAATATTTTATTTTTTTTTAAAAACGGCCTAAATTTGTATGTGTTAAATCGCATAAGTATATTGTAGTATATTTACAAATGTAGTAATATTTGTTTTAAATTAGTTTTGGTAATAACTATTACAATTATTTATTAGTAAATAATAAATACTTAAGTTTAGGTTTGTGATAACTATAATGGTGTTACTATATTATATACGCAAACAAATATCCGATAATCACTTAATATTCTTAGTCTAATGTATATATCTTAATATTTAAATCAATAATATGCAATTTCAAGAGATTTGTTGGTTTTAGTAATACAACAAAGTACAATAGGGTTATTCGTAGCAACATTTTGAACTATTAACTAATACACCTGATACCATATAAAATATATGAACATTTATACTTTATGTCTATACGAACAGCATAGTATACAATTCTGTGCGTTTACCTTTCTTGTGTAGGCGCCAAAAAAAAAACCCAGTGGCGTCAAACCAGGTGACCTAAAAATATGTCTTTAAAATACTGTAACAAAAGTATTGTGTTGCGTATTAGTGTAATACTTTAAAGTAGTATTTTGTTGATCTTTTGTTATTTATTTTCATGGGGTATATTTTATTATATTGATTTACTTTATTTTGATTTATAGCACTTAAATTAAGTATATATTATACCTACCTACCTTCCAAATTCAAACATCATTCAAAATAAATAAATAAAAGTACGACGTTAAGTTCTTTGCCAATATTACTATATCACCTATACCCGGTAATATTGTTTTTACGCATCGAATAAAACAATTTATAATTATTGTTTGTTTAATCTGGTTTTGATGTATTCAAAATATTTTAAAATATCTTATGACTATTGTATTGATTATTGAGTGTGCTCGAGTTGGCCAGTGACTCATTTCTATAAATTACTTTTCGACTTCATCGGATCTAATTGTCAAGTCAGGTCGGTATGTGAAAATAAAAGTTCATTTAAGCCCTGGTTGGTTGGTCGCAGAAATCCAATTATTGTCAAAGTTCGGTGTAAAGAGTTGACTCGAATAACAACTGAAAACTTTCCACTGGATTGATTGTTTTTAGAACTTCGTATAACTTAATTACAAATCCGTAGTGCCTATATCCATTATAAGATTATTAAAATTGAAACTCATGCAATAATTTGAATTTTGAATGATTGGTTATGGAATTTTTACTTGTCTTAGTAATTTTGAATAAATAGTTTGCATAATATATTTTAATTATAATTTTGACTTTAGATTTTACAAAATAAATGTATATTATGTTCATTTTAACTGTATATATATATTATACTTTTGTACTCATATTTAATGAAATTTTGTTAATTACAGTGGATCATTATACTTACTTCTATGTTTGATTTCTTCCAGTACAGTATAACATAATATAATGTTATTATTGTTATTGTGTTTGAATTTCTATAGTAATTTGGAATTTCGTTTATACAGAATGTAGTACGGGTGTGTCGACGACACTTCATACAAGCATTAGAAAAAGACATAAATTCTGGTATTCGGGGTGTATATACATACAAAGCGTACGGGGAAAAAAGGGTCGTTTTCGGAGTTTTCAAATTTGGCGCCTTGCCTACTCTACTTCCGTTTAATTTGCGTAGCGACGCCGTCTGGATAACGTTTAGGAACATCGTCGTTATGGAAACACACGAAAAAATAAAAATAATAATAATATTACTACTCTCCATAAGTATTTGTCATCTTGTTGTCTGCAGACACGAGGGCTTTCTGTGTGTATGAAAAAACGATTGTAATTGTTTTTACGATTTTAGTCTTGTAGAATATTTGGCCTGTTTGGGAGGCAATTTTCGTTAAATATCATGTGCAGCATACTATAAAATATATGTGTGAGGAGCGAACAAAGTGAAAAAAAAATGTTGTATGGGTGGGGTTGTGTGTAAAAGAAGAAGACAAAATGTAACCCAGCGGTGGGCCGTAGGAAATGGTCGTGGCGCCAGGGACAAAAGACTTTTGTCCGAGGTAAGATACACATAAATGCAGGTGCTCGTTGTCGTCGTCGTCGTCGTCGTCGTCGCGTCCTTAGGGTCAATGCGAGTGTCTAATCTAATGGCTTGTCAATTGGTTCGTCGCCGCCACTGCCGCCGTCGCCGTCGCCGTCGAGACCGCCGCCGCTGCCACTGCCCGTCCCATACTTGGGCAGACGTGTCTCTGGGGCGACACACGTTTTTAATCCTTTGTAACTCCTCTTACCACCCACACCCCTTCCACAACCCCCAATCCCCCAAACCACACACACACATACTTACATACGATTATTATTAAGGTACATGGGAATACACGAGGAATTCGGGATTACATTAGATAATATATATTTTAAAAACTGGATTTCTGTTGAGATTCTGCCTTGTCAGTCTGGCTCCGACAAATCGGATTTAAGGGGTCGTTATCTGCGACTTGCACGATACAAGAAAAAGATAAACGGATTATCGACGTTTTAAAGTACGTACAGGTATATGCAGTATAGGTAGGTACATGCTACATGCGTTTATTATAAATATGACTATGGAGGTCGGGGTGGTATGACACGTGGGAGGAGGTAACGACAGCACTGACAGATTCGCGTGTTCGCAATAATGATATTAAACACCCTAGTTTATTATGCTTGTAAAACGTGATTATGGGTTGTCGAAAAATACTACGTTTGATCAAAATCAATCCAAAGAAGATATATTATTATAATAGACCCGTACTTGGAAAATACTTCAATAAAATAAGTACACTACAATTTACAACAATGGTATCTATATTATATTTTAACTTCATAATTACGGTTTAATCAATTCTATCAATATGTTTTATTCCACGTAATTGTCACCACAATAATATAATACAATAATAATTTTTTTAATTTTCTATTCAGTCAACTATTTGAACATACATTTAAGTACACAAAAAACACGACATTATCTATTAGATATCTGTAACCATTTTATTTCATATTTTAAAAGTAAGTTGACAAATCTGTAAATAATAGACAATAGTACAGATCTGGGGCCTTAACCCGCCTTGTCTTTATTTGATACATGCGTGAACACATTTTAATGTATTTTTTAACAAATTTTAATCATTTAATAATTGTTTTTATTACAATTAATGTAGCCCGCGAGATTTAAAAAAACATAGATGGTCTGCAGACTAAAAAGGTTCAAGATCCCTAGTATAGATAAAATATAATGAAATAAAAAATGTACAGTTAATGAAATATATAAACGATGTAGCAGGTACCTCATAGTATATATTGTTATATAGTTTTTAGAGACGTCCTACATTACCTACTGCAAATAGTAATTATATTATATTTCTATATAAAAAATAAAGATTAACTGTATTACTGTAATATTGTTAATGGAAACAAATAAATAGTATTACTATTTACGACCATTAAAAGGAAATTAAAATATAAAATAATTGTTAAAGAACTTAATACCTAGGTACCTGAATGGTTAAATACCATAAATAATCCAACTACCTTGACATTTAATCACCAGTAATTCCAATATAACAATTATTTGGTTTTACAATGCTAATGTGGTAATTTATAAACAATTTAATAGTGTATATAAATTCGATTATAAATATACTATAATGTTACAATTACACTAATGGAGACCATGTCGCTTTATTAAAATCTTAACAAAAGATAAATAGCATTTATTTTAAAACATTTTTTTAAAAACTTCCTGCTAAGTACCTAGGTAGTTTTATTTCATGATGGTAATATGCGTGTATTTTATTTTATTTCAGAATCACATGGCGCGTTCAGTCAGTTTGTTTATGACCTGAGTACACTTGAACCCTCCGAACTCGTCCAAAAAGCAGTCCTTCAGCTTGAACCTAACACAAATCGTCAATTTAGCAAGGCCATAAATGTATCATTTTTCGCTTTGCCTAAACAAACCGTATCGAAAACGTATTTAGGGTCGGGAACAATACATGGCACTTTAGATTTGGTCAACGCTTTGGGTCCACAGCCATTAAATGGCTTCGACCAACTAGTCGTCCAGATGGAAGGTGCGGCAAAATTATCTATTGGACTAGTGTTGTATTCGATAACCACTGGTGGTGGATATGCAAAAGGCCACGAATTGGCAAACTTACTGTTTGAAACTACAATTAAAAGACGCAAGAGGTCAGTGGCTGATAATGAAATCGACGTTAAGCGAAATCATTTCACGAGTGAGCCAAAACGAAAGAAAAAGAAGCAAAAAGTATCACGAGTCAATAAACTACAGGTAATAAAATATTTACACTTAAATAAAAATATAAACAATGAGTTATTATTCTGATTCTTATCTTTGGTTATTTCATTAAGCTAAGTCACTATACTATTATGGTATCGGCACCGGGCGCCTTAATATTATATAAGTATAATCGTCATTTCAAATTAAAAATGTAATATTTTTCTAATATAACAAATCGTTACATTATTTAAATAAGTATAATATTTTTGATTTTGTTAAAGCTTTATAGTAATTATTAAAGTTTCAAATTGGTCCATGTGAATAAGACATCTATATTATAGGTACAAGTGTAACTATATTTTGTCTTAAGTTTTACGAATAGTTTTTCAGTGTTTTATTTTTATTTTTTATACTCTAAAGTATACTATCTATACTTTGATTTTAATATATATTATGTTCCATTATGAATATTTTAAACTACCTTTAAATGCAAAATGTTTTCCGAAATAAAAATACGTAATAATTGTAAAGCCAATAACTCCTGCATAGAATTAAAAATATAGGTACAGCGTATGCAAATATGTAATAGTGCATAATACTCCTTAATAATATAAAATTGTAATAAGTCGATTCATTAATAAATTGTAATTGAGCGGATAAGTAAAAATTCCATCCTGCAATATTTAATCAGGTTTAGTAAGTAATTAAAGAAAGTATAATATGTATAAATAAAACACACTGCAGTAGCTAGCTCAAGCATAGTATAAAACCTATTAAAAAGCGATTAAAAAAAGCTAATGAAAAAAATAATTTAAAGTATAAAAAGTTGATGAATTTTTTAAACAATTTTTGTGGTATATTTTGGAATTTAGATAATTATTTAAGTACTTTTTTAACGTAAAAAAAATATTAATTTGGAATCATAATGATTTGAAATTATTAGAGTAAAAATATTTTCAATGTGGTTTTTAATACGTATTAAACAATTTAGATTTTAATGTAATAAAATATATAATTATTTGTAGATGCAACTACTTGTAGACCGCAGTTAATTAAATGTCAAAGTTTGTCATTTTGGCAGAATACAGGCGCCGTCCCAGAGTATTTATTTAGGCTATTTTATAATAATACGAACATGTAGTATATAAAACACAGTAGAACTAATGTATTATGACAAATATTTCCTTGTATTGTAAATAAATAATCATTCCACGGACGATTAAAACAACTATTCATTGGAATGAACACTTTTTAGTTTTTATTTAAATAACTAAATTATAAATAGTAAAAATAATAAATAAATAAAAATAAGGTACTAGGTAACCGCTTTGCTTTACTACAATAGGTGAAAATGTACTTCGTCATTGAGTAAGTCACTGTAATATATGTGTTAAATTTGAATTCAATGATAAGTCGATTGTGAGCGAATACGGTCTTAATATTTTACGATACATTTATATTTATATTATATTAATTTTGAAAATACTTAAAATTATTACAACTAAAAATAGGATTAATAAATTTACTGATTAGGTTTTACACTTCCCGTCATGAATATGTTCAGATTATCTCCGTGATGTCTCACTACCGTAGCTATAACGTATCAATTTTGTGTTCAGAAGAATTAACTTTGTCGAAAGCATCGCGGCTTTTATTGATTTTTAATATTTAAGTAAATTATTTTGTGTAAAGTAAAATAAATTAAAATAAATATATAAAATAAATTCCCATAGGTAACTAATTTTAAAATATAAATTTAAAAACCTTGATTTTCCATAGATAATGGATTTAATTAAATCAATGAATAAACTAATGATAATACAATCAATATACCCATAATATTTATGACAATAGTTTTTATTTGATTTATTATTACATAACAGATATAATCGATAATAATTATTATTATGTACCGGACAAACAATTTAAAATACATGAGGAGCGGACTGGGTGGCCCCCTGAAATACCTAACTTAGTCAAACAACTGTGTGCAACAGTGCACGTTTTTTTTTCTTTTTCATATGGTGTAGGTTTATTGGTGATAAACAAAACTAAATAAACATTAAATTAACAAAATAACGAGGACTAGGGTAGATAGGTTTACAATATACTAAGGAGTTTAAACTTTTTTGCTGGTTTATAATAAATAATATGTTTTTAGTGTTACGCCGTAAATGATATCGATAATACGTATGTGCTATCGGTGCACTGTTTTTCGATATATTTAATATAATAAATTATCAACGAAAAATAAAACGTTATCCAAAGCCCTAATCATTCCTATACATACGGAGTGATCCATTTTACATAAGACAATCTTTGTTTTAGAAATCTCTAAAATTTTTTAAAATATTTTGTTCGCATAATTTTAATTCGTTACAAAACAACATTTCGGAAACATATTATTACAATTGTTAAGGCTTAAAATGATGTACAACAAATTGGTTTTTGAAATAATGAGTGGCCTTATACGTAAGTGGATCTAAAACAAATGTATATAAACCCGGTATATATATTAGATATATATTTTATTTTAATTTGCCACGTACTTGCTCATTAGTGGCGTTGTTACTTATTTAATAATTTACTATAATTTATGACGCGCGTCTTGCAGGCCGTGGACACGGGTGACACGATCACGTTTACCGGCGCGGACCAGTGCCGGATGGAGAAGCTGGTGCTCAACTTCGCAGACATCGGCTGGGAAGACTGGGTGATCTACCCGAAGGGGTTCGAGACCAACTACTGCGCGGGCGGTTGCCTGTTCCCGCTGGGCAAGGGGTCCAAGCCTACCAACCACGCGACCGTCCAGAGCTTGGCCAGGTCGTTCGGCCGGCTGTGGGACGTGCCGGAGCCCTCTTGCGTGCCCGACACGCTCGCACCGCTCACGCTGCTCTACATGGACCGGTCCAACCACGTGCTGCTCAAGAGCTACCCCGACATGAGGGTGGTCACGTGCTCGTGCAAGTGATGCGGTTCTATACCGCGACCACGGTTGTGACGTCGTGTCTGGTGACGTTGCGCACCGCATCGGTACACAACGTCACGACCGTGATGATGTACTTATTATATTATTATACCACCCATGATGTAATTTATTTATTGTTCGGCCGGGCGTGTCCTGATGATCGGCGCGGACACATTCAAATGTAGTTCCGAAATGCAATCTCGTGCCACATTATACTCCTGGTACACCGTGTACCCAACATTATTGAACCGCGGTGGTGATTATTGATGATTTATTGATTATTGGCGTTATTGTCAGCGGCTGTGATTACTTTCCGAGTTGATTTTTGTAATTTCGAAAAAAAGTACATTTACTATACTTACCTAATAATGTTATGTAGTTTGAAGTGTTTGTTTACATCCATACATCGACATTCAAAAACTAAAAAAAAAATTAAAATTTTATAATATAGTATTCAATGACAAGATTTCTTTGTAAAAATGTGGTATCATAAAATATTATACTTCAAGCCGTATAAAAAACAATTCATGCTTTCGTCGTACTCACAAAATCGATATGGAATATTATAAGCGTAGACATCGTTATTAAATGGATCACTCCGTTCCTAAATTACGTATACATTACTGTATTGTATTTTATAAATAATGATTACACGTTCGTATTGTTATTAAAATATTTCGCTTACCCGCTCCGTGAACAATTAAAACATTGAACTATTATAACAATATTATTACGGCCGGTGACAAAATGAAAAATTCAGTGTTACCAAACCATGTGGTGTTTTGTATAGCTTTGGTTAGTGCATATTATAGGTATATCATTGTCCTTGCGCAATATTTATAAACCGTTATTATATATTAATGCTATTTATTGAAAAATTGTAATATTAAAATATACTATTATTATTATATTGTTATCGTCCGTGGACCATGATAACAGATAAGTGCTCAATAATATTAATAATAATAATAATAATAACATAATATAAGCATTCCGTGACGTCACATACATAAATAATGAGTAAATCATATTATGCTATATTATATTATATGCGTACGCCCGATAGTTGGTCCAAATCGCTTTTTTCGACAACGGTTGCGATAGTTTTATTTATTTTTTTTAAAAATATTTTACGCACTTGCGTGTGTGATATTATTCAGACTTGACTGAACGCGTGTTATACAGTTGGATGGTAATTAAAAATTATTATCCACCTCGACGAAATGTGCTTACCATTATAATATTATTACTTTGTTTTTAAATTGTTTAATTTGAATTAGATATTATGAATGTGACGACGCAAATGTTTGATGACGCGATACGTGAAGATTATAATATTTTCATACCGATATTTTATCTGATGTATCTACCTATTAACTATTATAATTTATAATACAATGTTATATTATGTTACATTATTACCTTAAGTTTAAAATTATTGATACTATTTTTTAAGTTATTCATTTCATTTGAATATTTTAAGATATTTATGTAACTAACACAAATTGAATAATAAATGTGTAAATACCAAACAAAAACAAAACCTACGTTTAAAACTTTAAACTTATACCTATTTACCTGTAGAGTGTATTCTTTATTTTAATTAGATTACTGATATTTGTTCTTACATCATATTATTAGGTTTGTGAATTTGTAAATATATGTTTTATACATAAGTACGATCATTCTATCAAAATACACATAAGTAAATTAAATTGTTTAAGCCACTCAATGTGTTGAATTTGTCAATGTCCATTTGTACAGGATTTTGACATGCACACTATACAGAGTAATTCAAAAAGCATGCTCACCCTAATTTTTTCATTTAATAATGAATTTATTCAATTTCTGATTTTTGGAATTTTTAAATGTGCATTAAAATCATATTATTTTTGGTACTATTAAAGTCCTGTGCCAATACAAATTTTGTTTTTCGAAAAAGTATCCCTCTTTTTACTGTAAATTATTCATTAGATAATTTTTTGAAATTGTTGTTGTAAGTACTTAATTTAAAATTCGAACAAGTAGTTTTTCAGTTATTAAAATGCTTATTCTAAGGCTAATAGTTCTTAAAAATGGTTTTACAAAAATATAAAATATATGTAACATCACATCTAGTACCTATTTATTATAGGTACTCCGACCATTTTTATAAATCGTCGGCTTCTTGCCAAATCGCATTAACGGTAAAAATGCAATTGTTGGTAAATGGTGTCTTAAATTATTAAAAAGTTTCTCTAGGATTTTGTTTATTTTTCCTATAATACAAAATAATATTACTATTTTTTATTGTTTTATATCCCATAAACCTATCACACTAACCAGTCAAATTAAAGTAAATCTTACTTTTTACAATAAAACAATACAATAATAATGAATATCAAACAAGCTAAAAAAAGACATGTTTTTATAGAGATTTTAATGTTTTGTGAATCTACAGTCTACACAAATTGTGGAGCTCAAATTTATACACTAGAATAAAAAAAATATTGACATTTTGCCGTTAATGTCTTTTGGCAGTACGCTGACGAAATTATAAATATTGAAATAATAATAAATAAATACCTATATTATAATATGTTAGAATAATAGGTACGAATTATTATTGATATTTTATTTTATAGACTATATTGAATGAACGACGATACCACAGATATGTAAAACATTGTTGTTATATATATGTGCTACAAACTGATCAATTGAAAAAATGTAAAATAATTTGTGTACCTTCGTTTTGTTTCGAGATAATAATATATTTTCTGGTGGTTGTCGATGGATATATCTTATATCCGATATTCCGTTTTGGTGAATTTCTTATTATATCGAATGTAGATAGAAAAACGTATAATATTATATTATGTGCTGGCGCAATCGGTGTGTATATACGCCGACCCGCACCTCAATATCGTTCTGTGAAATAATAACGAATTACCTTTTTTAAACCTATAATTTTTTTTATCTGTGGTTTTTGGCGCAATTGATATAGGCTTACGCCCATAATATTTACCTCAAATTAATCTCTATATATTATTATGGTGTGTAATATATTAATAGTTAGGTATTGGTACTTTCATGCATGGTTGAATAACCAACAATCGTTCAAGAAAAAACAAGTGGAAGAGAAGGCAACTGCTCTGCTGTACAGATGTATCATAGGTGTCGAGAGTACCTCGTCATTGAGCAAATCGCTGTAATGTATGACGTGTTAATTTGATTCAAATGATAAATCATTGTATACAAAAAACGATTCCGAAAGAAGGCAGCCACCTGTCAGTGTATATTACTAAATATACCTACTAAGTAAATTTCATGATATATTTTAATAATTATATTGCTATTAAAGTTATTTATTTTACTATTAGACATTAGTTATACGATAAGTTATGTTATTTTTTTCCAAAAACATTGCATTTGAAAATGTCATTGTATGTATAAATGTATAATACTACAATATAGTAAATAATATAATAAAATATTATTATACTATGTATTGTACTGTGTACTATATAATATAATAATTTAACTATTATTATAAATTATATAGCTAAACGTTTCAAGTCCCCATTAATAATATTTTTGAATTACAACAAAATTACTAAATACTTTTGAAAGTATATCGTTTAAATATCTAATTTTGACCAAATTTGAACTTAAATTTATATATTTTTTGGATTTTTAGATTTCAGTATGACTTACTTATGAGGAATCTTGTGTTCAGTTTCCAACCTATTTTACCTAATGAATATTCTTTATCGGTATATAGAAAAAACTAAAAATGTTTATTAATAGCTCAAAAAGAAATATTTTGAAAATCATACAATGTGTATAAAATACTTATAATGACCATTCGGTTAACTTTTCAAGTTTCTACGGTTAATCGTTTTTGAGTTACACTAAAAAAACTATTTAGTTAAAAACTGATTTTTCATAAGACTTCCAGTTTATCGTTATTTTACATTTTGAGCGGTGGGATGAATGTATTGATTTTACAATGATGTTTTAAATTTTTTTTGTGCCTGTGATCTGTGTACATGAATATACACTATAAGTGGTCGAAATTATGCTTAAATCTCAATTTAAGTATTTTGCTGGTAAGAAAGTTAATCTACTCGGTACATTTAAAAGGTTAAAATTGAAATATCCCGCAGTAATTTTCAAAAGCACTGGAAAAAAAAATTAAGGAAAAACGGGATATTTTACGCACAACCAGTTTTCGACAAAACCTGTAGGTACATGACATTTTCGCATAATATTTGTATTAGCTTTTTCTATGCATGGTTTAATATTTAAATAAGTAAGATATTTTCTATTTTTTTCTATAAGCACCGATAAGTATCGCTGAGTCAAAAACATTGAAAGTTCTACAAAGTTCCTCATAAGTTGTTATCATAACAATTCAAAAATATTAAAGATACATTATTTATAAGCATTTAAAGTTAAAATTTTGACCAAAATCACAAACAATTTCAAATTGTTAAAAAATTATAAAACGTTCAATTTTTATAGTAAAACAATGAAAGTTTTTCATAAATAATTAATATTATCTACTATAAAAAAAAAAACTAAAATATACCTATGGGTTAAATGTAAGTTCCGACACGAGACCTAGCAGATAAAAAAATTAATATGTTTGTGGTGAAAAAATTACTTATGCTAGTCCTTTACACTAATCGTTAACATCTGGTATTATTGGAACATATTACTATGTCTGTATGTACTAGGTGTTTATATTTATTATTTATATAACAAATAATATATATTATTAAATTATTTTTTATAACATTATAATTGTTTATATAATATACTAAATATAATCAAACTAATGATAAAATCTGAAAAAATAAAAAACTATAATACATAAATCAATAATATTGTCAAAATATATTATTCTACCTATATTGTGCACTAGGTATATTGTGTTCTAATAATCAGAGATAAACGATCGGTGTAAGGTGTGACACGCACGGAATACAGATACATTTAGCTTACTATCTCTCTCTCTCCGGGAATGGCTTTGAAATCGATGAACCGATTTGACGGGGTTTTCAAAGGTAGGTGTATTGTATATTATAAAATAGGTAATGGAAAACTAGAAAATTAATAGTTGATGGATGGATTAATTCTAACCCGGGCAGAGTCTGCAGGTAACACATATCACGTATCACAAATGAAAATTATTTAAAATGTAGGTATAACGTTAATTGAAGTAATCAAATGTAATATATTGCGCACGAAACACGCACTGATACGTTCGTCTGTTTATCGGTCTGTCTATCTGTTAACTATTTGTCTGGGAAATGCTTCGAAACGAATGAACTGATTTTTATGGTGTTTTCACAGTTATTTTATTGCATTATCTGGTAAATCAAATAGTTACTATGATTGGATATAATTGTATACCTATATTTTATATTTGATCAAAACGACCCAAATAACTGTGTTAAGAATCCGTGCAGGTCATACATTTAACAAGAGTTAAACGAAGGGTAAATTGACGGGCATTTAATTCGTCACGGGCCTTGCAGAATCAGCTAGTTATAAATATAACTAAATATTATAATTTATGAGTCGTTTGATATGTGCATAATATAATTAATATTTTCGTATAGATACTTCATTTTATTGGCCCCAACTTATGAATTCTCTATGAATTTGTATTGTCTGTATGGTTAATATGTTAATATATTATGTATGTAGCTTTAATTTGAAATATAATTCAAATATCCTAGTAGTTAGTACAGTTTCTAATGTAATATACCTAGGTATAATAATTGTATTTCAATTAAAATATAATGTATTAGTTATTAAATTATACATTTTATTTTTTAAATAATAATATTAAGAAACAAATATTAATATCAATTAAATGCATTTAATATTTGTATATCATATAGTGAACCACGCAGTGTGGAATTTATGTAAAAACTGTTTTTTTTTAATTATTATATTCTATGTATTTTTATGATGTAGGTAATTTAAATTTAGCTAGGTTATTCATCGAACAAAATTATTTTACAGTCTATAATACGTATTATTATGTTACAATATCTACATTATAAAAACACTTGCGGAGTTTTTTCTACACTTAGATTTTTCACGGTTCAACTGTATTTTTTGTCTTTTAAACATTGGAGTTTTTGATTTTTCTGCGTACTTTGAACTCATTTTTAAATACTATTTAAATAAAATAATAAAAAAATAACTTTATTGGATGGTTGTCGACTGACAAATAATATTATGACATTCAAAATTAGAGCGATAATAATTTAGAAAAACAATACATAAGTAACCAAAAAACATATTATACCGTAATGCAAATATACGTAAGTATTAACAGTTTTGTGATCGCGAAAAAAAGGTTTATTTTTTACTCGGACAACTCTAATTTCAACAATACGTCTCAACGATTACCTCGAGTTACATTCGAATAAATATTCAAATTGTGAACAACATGTACAAGGGATCAAAGCATATTTTTGTAATTTTATTTAATTGATTTAATATGTATAAGTTTGAAATTTTGTAATTTTTTGAAAATTTGTATTACATTTATTGCAATCTAAATTATAAAATAATTTTACATGAGGTTCGATCCTCACATAGGAGGGACATATTAAGGAGAATAAGTATATTTTTTCAGAATACAAATCTTGATAATTGTTGGAATTAGATACAGTAGTTTTTGACAAAATCTGCTGTCACCTATGAAGTATTCACTTTGAAAAAAGATTTGATTTTCAAACAAATAGACAATTAATTCCTCCCCGAATATTGATCGTATATAAATAATAAATACATTATTGACATAATGCCCATATAACTATTATATTTTATAGACCACACTATTAACATCGCACATTTTCTAAAAAGATTTTTTTATTTTACAATAAGTAAGTAGTTATAACATATATGACCTATACGTCATAGGTAATTGGGTAGAAATAAATACTATATACGACTTGCATGAGGGACACAAGTATATATAGGCTAACATTCGGTTAATAATTTTTTTTTTTAAATTTAGAGTGTTGACGTTAATTATATATGAAACTGTTTGTCTTCAATGTGACTTGGTGAGAGTCGGCGCGGTAGTGGTAATAATGTACATCAGCGTGCAGAAGGGGGATAACTCACCGTATATAATATTATTACACTATATAGAGTCGTATTACGTATTAATATGGATTGGGTGGACTGTTGAGTATGCGTAGGTCTTATACTGTAACCGGCCAGTCGTGTTTTAGTGACTGATACCTTTCGGTCGCGAGTGCTCCAGTCCAATGATAAATAAAAAACGTATCGTTCGATTACCATCAAAGTTGTCATTAATACCTAAGTACTAGTAACTGGTTTGCCACACAACAGTGGTGTACATATTTTTTTTATTTCCATACGAGTGCACACTATATTACTTGTGATTTTGGATTGTATTATAATGACTCTTACGCGGACGTCGAGTTCTTTGCAGCCGTGCAAACTAAATACGGTAAGTTCATTTTTTTTAAAATCAAATTTCATCTTAGAATAAGACAATAATATTATCGAAGTCTATAATTTTTTCAACGGTAAAATTGTATTGGACACTTTCGCTGAGTTATACACTCTTGACCGGTCGTGGTTTTGCCATGATTTTACGAGAGTGAAATTCCCGAAATGACCCGAGGATGTGTAGAGAATAGAAACTAAGCCGGTTATAGGAAGGTATATTATTATTTTTTAACACGAACATTTTTACTTATTATTAAATTTGTAAGCTCAATGGGGTAAGCATATGCAATTTTTCGTCTTATAGGGGCTTTGGTTGTAATAAAATAGTCAGGCACGTATACTCTGCGGCTATATTATGTAAGGGTTCCCAAAATAAAAAACCTATAAATTAACTATTTTACTCTATGTATACACATGTCTACAACTGGCTACTTGTTGTACACTCAGAAATCTATATTCTATACGCCACTTAAATAATAAAATTTTTACTATTTGAAAGTATACATGAAATGGTTAAAATCTAAAAGTTATTTTTTTTAAGTTTAATTGAGATTTAATATATATATTTCTTGTCATATTATATTATACCTATTAAATCAAACAGAATAGTTACCAAACTGCCTTAAAAATCAATTATCTGTATTTGATAATTTTAAATTGTATTGTATGACTTTAAATTATTTGTTGCATTAATACTAATATGAAATATATAATATATTATAATATGAATAGGCTACGGCCGTATTTAAATATATTTTAGATTCTGAGTGGAGCGTATTGATCTTATAATGTGCGAGTTTTTAAATGTTTTATTTGTTTGTATCTGTCATCGCCTTTTGCAACAGTAAAAATGCTTAGATTTTCAACTTCAATATCTTTACTGGTAAGAAAGTGATTTTAATTGGTAATTAAAAGAAGAGGGTGGGGTGGGGTTTAATATCAAAATATTCCCAGTATTTATTTTAATAATTTGAAGAAAAAAAAATTATATTTAACGTTGTTTTGTTGTACCTATTGAAAAAATATTTTCATGTGGATTTGAAACTTTTTCGTATATTATTTTATTTTACTTTCACAATAACATTTAAAAAATATTTAGATGGATTTTATGCTATTGCTTAATGCCTCCTATTTATATCGTTCTATGTTACCTATGTCAGTATTGACTCAAAAGGTAGTACCAAAAAATAAATGACATTAATTCATATATACTATAGGTACCTACTATAATTATAATAATATAGTAAATTCAATGTTTTCAGCCAAAATGAATTGAACTTACTATATTTACTCAAGGCCGTACCAACCCGAAGTTTTTAAAAGTAGAAACATTTTAGCAGTGAATATTAATTGTCTATTGACTATTATTATATTATTTATACTTTTATATTTTTTTTAAAGCAGTAACAACGAGAATAATGAGTTTTTATATTGTACTCAAACATAAAAATGATGAGTTTCCAGTACCTATATGAACAATGTTTTTTTTTTTATTTTAACATTTAACAATGACTTTAATAAATAAAGTAGAAATATTATGTATGATCTGATTGAATAGTTCAATATATTTTTGTTTTTAATGATACATTTTGAGATATTATTACAAAATATTATATTCTAATGATCCCAATTCGAATAATAATTACATTATTTTGATTTCATGACTATGGTTAGTGCAATAGTGCACGTGATATGATTTATTTTCCGGTTTCCCTAACTATTTTAACATAAATATACAGGTTAGCAATTATTGATATAAATATTATATTATTATTATGTTATATTTTTACCATGAAATGTAATATTTACAAATAATACATCATGTTTGGTATCAATTCTATGCTGAATTAACCGTATAGACTATATAGTTAATTTGTATCAATACGATCGTTAATAATTATTATTAAATTAATGAAAGTTGTTAAAAGTGGCAGCACTGAATAAAATAATTACCTATAGGCTATAATTAATAATACTGATATATTTTTAAAAATCACATAGGTGTATTAAAATCGCAGGTTTCTTGTCATCAAAAGTCATACAAGTTTAATATTAAACTATAAGACAGTTGATATTATAGTATACATAAATATGATAAATAAGATTGTTGTCATTTGCTTTTTTAAAAAAAAAACGCACGTTATTTGAATTCCTATGCATGGGTATTTTACCTAGACCTCAATGTATTTCAATACTTGACCTAAAAATTGAAAAATGAAATATAAATAATTATTAATATTAATAATTTATTAAAAATTATAATATATAAATAGAGATACATTGTTATTTAATGATGTTTCAAATAAATAAAAGCAAGAACCTTCGAAATCATAAACGTTTTCTGTAATGTCATTTCAAAAACGGAAAAACGATGATAAATGTTTCTCAAGGGAACACAAAATACGGAACTTCACTATGGCATTTATGAAATTGGACAACTGACATTTATAATTTAAACTCTGAGTTTCTGTAATGTATAAGATTAACGTAAGATTTTATTTGATACTTAAAAGTTAAATTTGCAAAAAAATGTAATTTTACCAAAATACAGTAATAAATACAGTAAAAGCAATAATTTTAAATGGGTAGTGGGCATAATTTAAATAAGTCAGTCTTGAGAATAACTTATTTTACGTAGGCATCTCTAATAATATTTTACTATTAACGACGATATTGAAAATATGTAAAAATTGCCCGTATACCTATCTAATATAATACTAGTTATAAGAACGTTTACCAACAATTTCTAATTTTATATGAACGTTTTCTAAGATAGTAATAGTTATAATTTGAGTTTTTTTAACTATGCTCGTTTAAATGTCCATGCTGCAGCCGTCGAGGTTTAAAAATAAATTGAATTCAACATTTTTCAAATTTTCACATGCATGATTTCATTTAGTTATTTGACAATAATAAATTATTACCATAAATAAATATACATATATTTTATATGAACTTATAAGAAAAAACATTATAAAATGTATTTACTGTTTTTAAGCAATTTACTTCAGCGCAGAATTGTTTACTAATACTAATTGTTATAAACACTACAGTCCATGGTTTATAAATAACGGTACAATGTGTAAGTCAAAACACATATTTTGTTAAATTTATCAATCCCTAAATGATGGTAGTATTGAAATAAAAATTTAACAATAATATTATGAGTATATTTTCAACTTTATTCGTCATCAAGACAAGCTATTACCTAATGACATGACTTCATCATTTATTAAATGGTTTACTTTTAATTTATTGTACGTACAATCGGTATATCGTAAACAAAGTTTGAATTCACAAAAAATCTGATTAATGCTTTGATAATTCTTAATTTCCACCCGTGATTATTTTATTAATACGAAAATAACATTATTAATCAATTTAATACAATATAACGCACCTGCGACTCATATTGAACTATTACTCAATAAGACTTTTGCTTTTATATTATAATTCCCCCAAATTCAGCCGATAGATCGCTGATCAAGTGTGCGTTTTATTTGAAGTATCTATAATGTTTAGTTGGAACCATTTATCTCATCAAATAAAAATATGAAAGATTTTGTCTCAAACACATAACATCATCATCATAAATCCGAATTTAGCATTGTTTCGATTTTTGTCCACTAATCGTGTGTCTCACAAGAGATCTGTATAATATTATTATCTGGTATCACATTTTTAATAATATTTACTACCTATAATATGAACAAAATATAATATTACCATCGTCATTAAAACTAAAACAACAGAATGTTTTATTTTTTAATAATTGGTATATGCGTAATAATAGAACAAACAATAAGTACCTACGCTTCATAACCATTGCTCAATACTTACTACTTTCTCCGAGTGTTCCTTCGCGCATATCGTACCGCGTGTGGTTATTATGATTATTACAATACTATCATCGTCGTCATCACTGCTGTTATTACATAACTTCACAATACCTCGTACTCCGTTTAAGTCGTTGTGTCGGTCGTTATCATCATCGTGGTTGACGAATCCCTTCCGCTCCGTGTAGCAGTCGTTAGAATATTATAGTATTATTATTATTATACACTGCAGAAATTCCGCATAATTAATTTTTCTCTTATTAATTATTAAATACCGCGTAGTTATAATAATTTATTATAACGAAACGCATAAGCTAGTAGGTATCCCGGCCCCTCGTGTTTACCCAGACACATTTTTTTAATTTTAATGTTAGATCGCGTCTTCGAGGACATCGGGTCAACTGCAGCGTAAATTACGATTACGCAAGACGATGATGGTTTATTTTTTATTTATTTTTTACATTTTTTCGAAACACTCATAATGTTGCGTTCGCCGTATTCTAACCGTGATTCATTGACGATGCCTACACTACAATATAATAATATCATAATACCCATGCATCATACCTAATATTATAATAATAATAATGTATAAGTCTACAGCTAGTCCACTCCGTCCACATAACGGGTAACACCGCTTTTTTAAATCTATGTTTTCATTATCGACGTTATAATATTACGGGTACACTTTCACCGTAGACGTGACCTTAAGTCTCGTGTACACAAGTGCATCGAACTTGGCGCGTTTCTCACGTGTTATTTCGTTTGATACATCGCCACGTGCAATTATAATACGACTTGGGTACCTGTAGCAGTGTAGTAGCTCTATAATGTACGTATACTTACATATAATATTACATAGGTAGGTACTTATAATACGAAATTATTCGAATTCGAATTATAGTGTTTCGACAATTTTTTTTTCGCCACTATACGATGTACGCGTCTATACATAGTATCATATTATGTACGTGTGTAATAGCAGCTGATACCGCAATTATTATTACTTACGAATTCAATGATTCGTTCAATGACACGTTATGTCTGCATCTTCGTCGTCCTATCTAATAACGGTGCGGACGGCCGGCGGTCGGCTGTAGCATAACACATATTATATTATCCTTGGGAATTGAATAATACACGTAAATTGCCCACACACAACACTTTCACTCATTTCACTTTCTAACATGAGTAAATACTATCCGCGATGTCGCATTTATGGTATCTATCAACTATATAATAACACAATATATGTACCTACTGCAATTTATTGACGATCGGGTTTGATGAAGCCGTTAAAAATCGTACAGGTAGTTTTCCAAACAACATAATAATATCATAATATTATATTATGTACATTGTCTCGTTGTGTATTTAATATCACTGTACAGCGTACTTACGTCCAAACCATAGAAAATCCTACGTCCAAACTATTATTATCATCAATGATACGGCACTATAGTGTACACATCCGTCCAATTATGTATACTCATTGTAATAGCTTGGTAGGTACCTGCAGCTCATTGACACCACCTACATTATTATAATGTTTAGTTTAACGTTCTTTATCGATGTTTCGAAAAATACCTCGTCTTTTATAAGAAACGCATGTCTCTCCGTATTTTATCTCCGGCAATAACAGCTTTATTGTTTTTATTTTTGTTTTAACCTGATGATCTCAGAGAAATATTACATTAATTACATATTGCAAACTGGCCAAGTCAAGTATTGTATATAAAGTAGTATTTATATTGCACTGTTCATATTTCTTGATTAAAAGTTCCTATATTGTTTTAAAATTATAAATTATTTTTATATGTAATTATATTACAACTTCTTAATAGTTCAAACAAATGTGGACAATGGAGTTTTTATATTATAGGTTCATACTATGCAATAAAATAATTGGAAAAAAACACTTGTTTAATATGAAACACAATATTATATTTGTTATTTATAACAATATACACAAACATAAACAATATTTATTGATAAGTAAAATATATATATATTAACCATTATAATACTAATTAGTAATTTGCTATAAAATACAGAGACGCATTCTTTACGGTATGTACCATGTAGGTAAAATTATAAATTCACTTTGGTTTTTAAAATGGTAAAAAAAATTACTATGACATATTTTACTTCAAATGTATTCATATAAAGTATTGATAAATCATTGATAGACATTCATACATCAAATTATTAAAATATTATAATATACTTTACAGATTTTTAAAAGAAGGTCGGCAAACACCAATTAGCGTTTTTAGTAATTAAATCAAACCAAACCGGGAGAGTTGCAGCTCTGTTGTATATGTAGTAGGTGACAGGTATCGAGTGTTCTTCGTCATTGATTATTGCCGTAGGTTACTGAAATGGATATTATGTTAAAATTTAATTCATTTACAAATCGACGTATGTGAAGGCTGCTTCATAGTTCTTACGAATAATATTTTTTGAATTACAACAAATTAATTAGATTTGTTATTTTCGTTTATACACCAGCTATCTAACTTCGTACAAATTTCAACTTAAATTGCGTAAATATTTTCAATATTTTTAAATCACTATAAGTACAAAACTTATGAGGAATCTTGATTCTTGAATATTTTGTCTTGCAGTATTACCTACATTTTCAAACAGCATAAATATTTTTACTAACACTTATATGGAAAAAATCAATAACAAATCAGATAATTCCTAATGCCCAATAAATAGATCAAATGATTCAAAATATTTTGAAAATCATACCATGTCTAGTTTTATTATTATAAAATTTTAAAATTAAAATGTCAAGACTGAAACACATCAATAAAAGAGGATAACTGCTTGCTGTACGGCGGTAGGTGTCGAGGGTCACTCTCGTCATTGAGGAGTCACTGTACCGTACCTATGACGTGTTATGTTTGAATTCAATGATGTTCGATAGATCATTACATACGAAAAAAGATTCTGAGCATAGGCAGTCCGTCAGCCTATATTATAGGCACCTACTACCTATGTATAATTTGCGATATATTTGAATTGTTACTGAATTGTTTTTTAGTTGTATATTAATTTTGTTGAAAACGTTACATTTCAAATTATTGTTATTGTGTGCATAGAATATGATAGTATATACGTAAAAAGTTACAAGTCCTCATGAATAATAATTTTATTTACAAGAAAATAATTTAAATTGTTATTTTTTGATTGAGTAATAAAAAAAAATATACGTATTTTTTTAGATTTTTCGGTTACAAAATCAACTACTAGGTATAATGAGAAATGTTATATTACCTACATTTTCAACCCTTAGGTATATTATATAATTTATATGAATTTTCAACTAATGACAATATTGTCACTAAATTTTCTCTTTAAACGCTTTTAAAAAATATTGTAACCATGTGTTTTTTATATTTTTAATTGGTATTGAACAAAATATATGGAACCTAGTATTAAATTTACATGGCTTTTGACCGAGTAAAAATGTTATTATCGACGTATTTTGTACAAAAAAAAAACTTGAAAATAAACCCCCCAAAGAACGCATTTTATTTAATTTGTCATAAGAAACCACCCCCAAAGTTAAAAATCTAACCATTTTTACCAAATCAAAAACACACAATGTAGGAAAATCAATACATTCATAGCTCTACTCAGAATCTAAAACAAAATTAATTTCGTCGAAAACTGTTTTTGCAAAAAATGCTCTCTTTTCTTATTTTTTTTTTATATTATTGTTTTTCCGATATTTTATTTAAAAGTATATTACCACCGATGGAATTTTCCTTCACTCAAGCCAACATGTTTGTTTTTATTTAATTAAGTTTCAATTTTTTTATTGTTGTTAATAAGATACAACGTGTTCAGCTTATTGTAGGTACAGATAGTTGAATTTTCTAATACATATTTTAAAAATTGAAAAATATATATTGAAAAGTAAAAGGAATTTTCGTTATTTGAATATCAAATTAAAAATGATGACATTTTAAAATTAATATAATTCTTGAAATAAAATCATAACAGAATATTTAAATACACCGTCATAGGTATATCTATTTATATCCTGTATTACCGTGATATTTATTCTCCAACTCGATTCACATACTAATTCGTTCGGATACAATTATATAATCTTGCCATCCATTTTTTTTTTACAATTAACACGTGTTTCTCCGTATCTAGCAACAAACCTCGATTGTTTTTTGGATTAATCGAGTTATATGTCTTGTAGATTGCTATGTTGACCAGTTATAGTATAGTAAAAACGTTACATATATAAAGGCGATAAAATAAATATACTCTAGAAATCTAGAAGTATACATATTATTATATGTAAATAGAAATACATATACAATATAAATGGTATATACCCCACAGTGTTTTGCTACTAAAAAATAAGTGACAAAAATAATGGAATTTCAATGTACCTACGAACTATTTAAAAAAAATCATAACGCCCCAGGACACTGTTTAGCATGCACTTTATCCTGCATTAATAATTGTTTTGTTTTGGTTCAACATCAACCTACGAATACATTTCTTAAAAAGAAAAGTCATAAACCAAAAGCTGATGATATTATACCTAACGTGTAACATTGATGTTAATGTTAACCGTAATAAGTTGTTATTATTTAGTAATTTATTTCTTAAGACTAGAGAAATTAATTTTTTTTAAAGCTTAGACCAATTTCTACAATTGTTCTCATCGCCATCATACGTAATAATACATAATAATATGTAAATATTATTTTTCCTTATGTTAGTTCTAATTCAGAATGACTTTCGTCGACTAACTTGTTTGTCTGGAAGGTTACTCTACAATTTCTCTTTTTGTGTTTCATTTTTCAAGAAATATTTGTAGCAAGGTATATACAACATAGAATATTATATATATTATTATTATAAGATCGTGAAAGTAGTATTTAATAAAACTATTTGAATAAAAAATTATTTTAGTTTCTGAGTGGAGGAAATAATGAATATTAAATTGATTTTTTACAATAATGTGCTGTTTTATTCTTTATTTTATTTCTTTTTGTGTCGGAAAAAACTTTTTATAGCCTAATAAATGCGCCAATCATCATTTTTGAGAGAGGTTTCTAGTAGCATATTCTATCTACATTGTACTTAGGGGAAATTTACCAGTATTAACTTTTTTAAATAATAAGGGAGAAAATAAGAAATGAATTTTTTAAAGATTATCATTTGGTCATCATGGTAACCAAACAGTTAGATATTCTCCATTCAGAATTTAGTTTTTTCATTACAACGATTTATTATTGAATTCAAATTTAAAACATTCGTTATGGATCCGTAGTTGTGGTCTAGGTACTCAACGATGAGGTGCATTAGACAGCTATTATTATTGTATACAGCCGAGCACTATAACAGACATTATACTTTGCGGACTTGTTTTATTTTATTTCTATTGGATTTTCTATTCCTATTGTAAGTGCCTACAACATACATAATATGAAATTATTGGCATATTTAACTAATAACTTACTACTGTTTTTTTTTTAAAAATAATTTATAAGTAGGTGCCTATCCATTATTATTGCATCGCAATATTTAAACTACTCTCTATTTTACTGTGTTAACTGATTTTATATGTTTCCATGCTACCTATATAGGTACAGTTAAAAAAGAATATTGTTATTCGAATTAAAATATTGTAATATTGTGTGACATCTAACAATGGCTTTCACAAACAAAATATATAGCAACCATTTGTCCACGAGAGGGCGTCACTATATTCACCACATCGTTTTTATTATTTTATCCTATCTACTTCTTTTTAAACGTGTAGAGGGTGCCACAATATTTGCTTTCAAAGACATAAAATGTAACAAAATAACAATTCAAATCATATTACCTAATATTTTAAAGAATATTGAATAAGTTACGTTCATTGGAACATTTTTAGATGTAATTTGTTAAATATTTTATATATTTACGAAACAAATATCGAATATAAAATTATAATCGCATGTTATTTAATTATTGGTTTATTAACGCTGTTTTTGTACGCAAAGTTGTGCATTCGTCATATAACTTGACAGTTGGCTCTGTCTGGGTGTCACGATAATGTTATAATAGTGGGGAAGGTTAACATTTTTATGTTAGGTAGAGTTTTGTTTTATAAATGTAAATATTTAAAAAATACTTTTGGCTACGATAGAAAATTGTATTTTTTTAATCATTTCGTATGGTTATTGACAGAAATATTATAATTTGTTTTTATAGAATATTATAGGACAAATTAAAAATATCAGTAGGTACCTACTTCTATATTATAATAAATATAGACTTACCAACTGTCAAGTTTATTTAGGTGCATACTCAATAAATAACATTAAAGGTACCTATATATTATTATATAAACACATATTATATAGTGTTATAATATAGACCTACTACAGTTTTAATTAATCACATTTAAAATTAATTAATTGATTGTTCATATCATGAAAAAATTATTACTTCAAATATTTGTCAAGGTCTTTCAATTTTATAAGCTACTTTCACCAGCTTTCGACCTTCGTTTTTATTTCTTTTTACGATTCATATGTTATATGTTATATGTTAATTTATTGGCAACTCTAATAATATTTGTATTTATTGTTTTAGGTTATTGCACTGTTGCTTGTCTTTGTTTCAATGGTGAGAGGTTTCCCGTTAGATGGACAACAACTCGATTCTGCGGTGGAAGGCGTACAGAAGTATTTAGAATCGTCTGGTTTTCCAAAAATGACTCGTGGTGAAGTATTGGATTTTTTAAACGATTTTTCAAAGAACTCTCGAGTAAGTCGTTCAGATAATACTGCAGTAAATGTCAAGAAAGATATTACGTACGTCACGCCATCCCCTGATTTCGTGTACTCAAAAACACAAATACCAAACGTACACGATGAAGTGACGAAAATTTCAACTTCTCGACCAAAAATCCCTAATGGCGAATCACCACTTAACTATGGATATCCAATGAGCTTAAGTAAAAAAACTGACCAGTCACTGCCATCGACCACGCCAATAATATTTGTGACAGTGCAAGGCAGAAATTTAACAAGTGACAAAAAAACTGAGATCATGTTGCAAACAATGGACGCGAGAAATGCACAGAAAAAAAGTATCGGCCCTTCTGTCGATTTAAATGCGTATGCTAAGTTTAAGAAAATCCCTGAAGCCAGAAATTTGAAAATTGACGATGACATGAAAGATTTTCTCAACAATTTCGGACTATTGGATGCTCCAAAATCGGGTAAATCGATTGATTTAGATTCCAACAAACCACAAATGCGATCCAATGAACCACAAAGACGACCCAATGAACCGCAAAGGCGAAATGACGATGCTACCGTTACAGAATCAGTGGATGAAAAACTATTGAAATCAATTCTGAATGAAACCGGCAACATTGGAGTAAACATATCACAGTTTCAACCTCTCCTCGAAAGTGCATCAGACCGGGGAGACCATGTGTTCAACCCGTCCGAATCCAATATAAAAACTGTAGATGTGAACAGGATAGCGAAGATAGTGGAAAATATACGACTGTTGGCTGACGATAACAATACTATTTCTTTGTCACAGGAAGCCATCCAAAAGAAATTGGAAAACATAACGGCGGATATAGCTGCTATTGATCAGCCTACCGATAATAGCAATAATAAGGAATTCAATGGCTACGAAGTGTTCTTCGACGACAATTCCAAAGAAGTCGATTCGGATCTGCCAGAGTCACCTACTGTTTCAGAGACTCAACCTTTGAGTAAAGCCCCGAACCCGCCTGATCCTTTGTCCACCGATGAACTTCAAATGCTGTTGGAAAAGAACAAAAATGAGGTAAAACGTCAAGAGCCAGTGAGTGAAGAGGCAGTAGCTAATATCACAACCTCTACTGAAGAATCCATAGCAGTCGCTACGTCCTCCGAAGCAGTGGTAGCATCGGTATCCACTGATTCGTCCTCGGAAGCAACGTCCGTAGAAGTAACATCCGGCGCTAGCGCAGCAAGAGATTTTTCTACGACTGCTGATCCTAACCCAAGTCTATCTCAATTGGCCGAGTCATTTGGTGGAGGCGAGACCGCCAGCAGTCCACCGGTAATCGATGAAATAATTACACCTGGACCCGAACGACCTAAGAACGGTTTGTACTTCTATGTGGACTGGAATTCGTTTTTGACGGTTAACGGAGGCCAAAAGAACCAAGTCAACTTGAGGTTTGCACCGAAAGCTGGGAACCCAAATCATTTTATCAAGGTCACCGTACCGTAATCAGTCTTAGACATTATTAAATTATTAATCTAAATAATAATATTATATTATAATATGTTGGTTCTTTTCAAGATGCCGTTCACTAAATATGTTGTACAGTTGTACCTACTATTTATTATATTATTGTAAATATAGTTTTATAAATAAAAAAACATGTTCTATACCTACTAAGTATATTTGTCGCGACAAAAAAATCTACGCCCTTGTAATATTATATAATATTATGTTCGTATAATTTTTTTTTTATAATAATTATTTGAATTTTATAAATAAAAAAAATATAAAAATATATGTCGTATATTTGAGTGGTGCCCATAAAAAATTCCCGGTCCCCAGACACCACTCGAAATTTCCTTTTGAAATTTTACCAGTTACAAACGTCATATAGTGAATAAAAAATACCACGCAAGTGCCAACAAACGAATGCATTGCCCGTTCGCGTAATAAGTGCTAACCCTCCATTAAAAATATTTCTTCAATTCGCCCCTAGGTTTGACGCCCCGCCCATGTTAGTACCGAGTAACGACTTTTTTTTTTCCTATTCTGTGTACCCAGAATAATTATCCGCATTAATAATGCCACTAATGAGATCGAGAGGAAGTGCAGCAGTACCTATACATATATATAGGCTACGTAGACCCACGTCAACACGTCGTAATATTACGCAGTGCAATCACTGGCTGCAACGCACATGGCACAAACATTACCTATTTTTAAAAATAGTACCTATAATAGGTTAGCTATCCATAACTGCGAGTTGGTATTGGTATTGGTGTTATATCATTATTATAATGTTGTATTGTATTATATTATAATAATCGTAGCAATATTATTATTATAATGTAAAATTATGCACGCTGAAAATGCAATGAAAATGCTGTGTCGTTTAATAAATCGTGAAACCACTTGCGGTAATGATGGATGCATTTATCGTTTATATATTATATCATTATTTTAATACAATAGTATTACACAACCACATTATGATGTCGTCAAATTACGACGTATAAATTGATACTATTAATAAAAGGTGTACAACATAATATTACATGCACAATGAACATAAATCTGAAAAAGTTGAATTATATAAATCGTGAAAACACTTGCGGTAATGGATGTATATATCGTTTATCCGGCGTGAATAGCCAGTGAGTTAGGTATTGCTGTTATTAGAATATTTTATACTTCTATACCGTACAATATCGTATAGTAAACAATACGAATCAAACCAAAAAATTTAATAATCACAGCTGCGAAACGGTTTCAAGTTGACCATTGTATTATTATATAGTTGTAGTACCTAATATTACAATCTCAAAATGTCATTAAAAAAAATCTATTTTAATATAGTTCAAAAAAAGCCAAACATTTAATAAAAATATATTTTTTTAGAATATTTAAATATTTAATATAGTTTAGATCTTACTGATCTTAGTATACTTCTATAATAATAATTATTGTAAATTATAATATTTATTTGTTATAACTTATAGCATTGCTTACTTAATCTGAACTTTATATCAAGCGTGGCCACTGATTGCATCACCTTAACGTTATTGTATTTATTTATTACTATGTAACCTGACTTTGCCCGGGAAAAAAAGAACAATTATCATAAATTACAGTTCTATAAATGTGTACCTCGGATTTGGTGTAGGCTCAGTTCAAGAACAAATCGGCGTCGGTTTACCTCGCATTGTCAACTAATTCGATTGAGGTGGGTAATCCGCCTGTAGTGGATTATATAACACTTGGTATACTTTTTAACGTGGTTCAAACCACTCTCTGAACTTTTCTGATATCTTTGAAATTTTCGTATCGATTATCGAAGTCTAAGCAAAGAAGAAAGTCGTTAAATATTATATTTTATAAAATCAATTTGTACAATAATTGAATAATATAGTGTCAAATGTGGAAATTAAATTGGAAATTGGAAAAAATTGAATTTAAATTCATACCAGATGGACAGTTACGACGCCAACCAGAACTACGTATCTCCATAATTACTTATTGTGCTTATATATTATAATGGATAAGTTGTAATGTTTTCATGAATACATTTAATTACAAAAAAAAAAACACCACAGTTAACATTTCTATTAACAAAAATCATATATACTTAATATTTATATCAGAAATTCTATACTTAAATCAACCTATAATCGGACAAGATACAGACCAAATACAAACACAGGGAAGTTATATAATTATACTTAGCTTCACTCAATCTTAGCGCAGACGTATAATTCCATTTGTTTCATAAAAGCAATGATAAAAATATAATATTAAACATATGAGCGTTGAGCGTTAAACTTATAATTAACACACCAAAAAACAATTCTAAGTTAAAACTTTTTCGGAAGCTACTGAAAATTATACGCCTTATTGTAATTATATCATATTTTAAACGATTAAAGGTTCATGGAGAACGCTTAGATACATATTCAAAATGTGATACATAATTTTATATTAAAAAATATAAAAATAAAAATATTTTTTTTTTATTGTATTAAGTAAGTATATTTAATAATTTTTATTCGAATTATGAACTCATGGGCCCCCACAAGAATATGTTCAATGCGAGGCACATTATCTGCTTCAAGAATAAATAAAAATTAAAAAATTAAAAATTAGGTTACACCTCGTTATAAAACTAATAGCATTCTTACTCGGTGCAACGTATTATACGTCAATGTAAAACGCTTTAAATCTAACGATTATTGCCAAATTTAAATTGAACTGTTAAGCGCTGCTAAATTCAGTGACGGGTTTAGGGGGAAATTGTTCCAGGTGACAACTTATGAGTATCGCATAGGGGCGCCGGTACAAGAGGTTTAGTCGTTTAGAGTAGCTAATACCAATGATAAATTTTTATTTTTATTAACGTTACATTAACCATTTTACAATTTGACACCTATAATTAATGAAATGTTCGTGAAAATAAAATATACGAATTGAATGTTAAAAGTAACGTTGTTATTGTATACTGTTTGTTCCAAAGAAAACCACGAAATAGGTAATATGTTCGTATTATATCTTTTGCACCATTACTTATAGTATAATATTATTTTATATACATAATAATTATTTTCTTATTGTATCAACACCACTAATAGGTATTACTTAATTATATATCATGTTAAAATAGTAGCCAAAACGTAATAATTTGTGAATATCCTTAGATGTAGATAGTCTATGCTAAGAGTCTCTTTTTAGTTTTTGCTAATAAATAAAAAAAAAAAAATTATCTCCTAAAAATGTACCTATGTAAAATCATAAAAATTTAATAAATATTCAATTAAAATGTCTAATATCATATACTATCATATTTGACATTGATATTGTTTGTATAACGTGCATAGTAGTATAAAGTAGTACAGGACTGCATACTGTATAATCATAGTAAACACCAAACACTTTGATTTACTTCAATCACCATGATACTGTCTGTACTTTTTAATATTAATTGTAAGCTATAATATACTATTATCCTCACAAATCGCTAGTTTGATTTTATATAAATTATCACATCTTATAGTAAAAAGGAGGAAAGTACCGCTCTTCTGTATAATTCTAATTGACGAATGTATATCGTCATTGAGTATTTACATTCTTAATATATGCGTTAAATTTGAATTCAATGATAAACCATTGCGTACAAAAAACTATTCTGACTTCTGAGTGACTGTCGATCTATATTACTAACTACTAAGGTAGTAAGAGCTATACGTTTATATCATGATATTATTTTTTTTTGATATTGCTACAAACGTTTACTTTTACGTTTTAACGTATAAGATCCATTAAAGTATTATAATGTTATTGATAATTACAACTTAATGAAAATACTTATACATGTATATAGATTTTTACTATGAATAATAGGTAATTAATAATATGCTTAGCATTAGTTCAACTATTGTTTAATACATTTAAACAACTCTGCTTATATATAGTTTAAATTAATTAATTATATTATTTAATCGAAAAGTGGTTAATACCAATTGTATTTAAAAGCTTAGGTAATAGGTTTAAGTGCTGTCTCCGATATGTTATATAAAAGATGAGGATTTATTTTGGAAAAAAAGCAACACTGGACTGCGATCAAAAAGCTTTTACGAATTATTCCAATGGTTTTTCTATACTCCTCTGAAAATGTGAAGTAAGAAAGAAAAATGTGTATAAAAAAAGGGGAATAAAAGATGAACAAATTCAAACCCTTCATCACAATCGGAGTGCCATTAGTGTGATATTCCTACAATTGAATAAAACCATTCAGACATCATCTGCCACCAACATTATGTAATTTTAAGTTAAGGACGCATTTGAGATGTTTTCGAGAATTATTATATTTTTTTTTGCCTTTTTTTTAGTTGACATTATTTTCATTCTAGTTGATATCAAATAGAATTGTTTACATCGATCGACCGATCTTTAGAACTATTGATTTGTTGTATTATTAACTGCTTGTACTGTTAGGTATACGACATTATACCTATGTTGGTAATTATTTATTATACTTATGAACATTGATTTTATTAAATCTAAAAACGAAATGCACATTTTGATACAAACTTGTACCTGATTATTAACCAATGGCAACCAATAAGATAATAACTACTAATTTGAAATTTCTACTAATTATTTCTCATATAACCATTTATAAACAAACATTTCCATCGTAAATTTCAAAATCCCGGTTTGAGCACCTCCCTGAGTTGGAGTTACCGTGTCCAATTGTGAATCTAAATAGTCCCTGGAATCACTTGAATACACACAAAAATATTGTCATAAAAATCGGTCCAGCCGTTTAGGAATGCATAAAGGATATACAGGCAGACAAACATTCATTTTTATATATTATGTAGTCAATAATATACATTATTGTGTTATACGTAGGTTTAAATAATTTATAAAATATTAAATAAGAATTCAATTAATAAGGCAATTAATTTATGTTTGAAATGTTTTATTCTTAAAAACTGTTTATGCATATTATTTAAGCTAACAAACACTCTCGATAAAGCATATGTTTCTTTTTTTTATAATACAATTTGGGAGTCGGATAAAAATGAAAAAAAATCTAAATGAACGTTATTCATAACAAATTTGCTTTCATACTTCGTTTAACTTTATTCTTCACCTTTTCAAATGTCAACTCCCAATGACATTGCTTGTGTCCCCTTTTTGCCATTTTACAATATACTTTTTGATTGCTCAATAAGATGATTTTTATAAAAGTACGTATAAAAAATGGACAAAAAGGCAATGGACGTTTTGATGATTCACTATTTATTTAGTAAATGAAAAAAGTAACCATAAAATATAATAATTAGTAAATATCTTTGTATTTTTATTGATTGAACCGCCGCATGTCTGTCTGTGGGACTTAAATATTATAATACCTAACTATAATATACTCACTACACAGGTTATTTATTTTAAATGAACTATGTATAGGATGTTATTTCTGTATGAGAATGTTTGACTTTTAGTCCGAACTAAATATAATATTTTTTATTTTAGTTATTTATCCCGACTTTTGTGACGAATATAAGTACAAATATGTATTATTTATTATTCTAATATTACGAGGAAATGTAAAAATTAAAAATTAATAATAAATAAATAAACAAAAATTTGAAAATTAAATGTATATGGTTTTTTTTTTCAATTTCTATAAGTATTTTAGCTGATTACTTGTGTAAAAAAATATCGTACGTGTAAAATTTCACCGTTTAATTATTGTATTGAGTTGAACCGGCCCCCCCGTACAAGACGTCAGCTATAGGTAGGTATACGATATCATTATTTGAAGAACAATATCCAACTTATATACGTGGAAAGCATAGCAAAGGCTTATCAGACCGTACAACTCATTGTCCCGGAAACCCATCTCGATTTGTGGAGTTTTGTTTAGCCCTTGTCCTGTGCACACACAACAAAAGTCACATAAATACAACAACACAATGGCCTTTTTCTTTTCATAATTTTTATATCCTAGTGTATTGTTATAATTATTTACTCATATATATATATATAAACGGTGGTCGGTCGGGGGCGATGCTGCGAGAGGTGTTGTGAGATATTGTACGTAGGATACCGTGACAGCAGCATAGAAAGGATTGTTGGGAACAGTGAAAGAAGCTTAGCGGACTGTGAAAAAAATTGTACATCCCGCAAATAAACAATCAGCGGTCTTAAGAACAAAAAAATAAACGTATGTATGTATGTATGTATGTATGTATACACATCGAGCAAAGAAAAATGCCTCGGGTTTTTTTCTTATATACATATTATTGTGATATTATTTTCCTTGTTTGTCAGTATTCTTTATTACCGGTACGTGTTTATAAACATGGAAACTTGATCGGATGCAAAAAACATTTTTTTTATTTTTTATTCTCATTTTAAGCAACCCCATCTAATTGTACAACTCGTAAGGGAAATTCACTACCGGCGTTTTTTTTTCGTTTCTTTACTTTCAGATCAATATTGAAAAACATTTACACTACCTACATTACCATGACGTATAGGTCTTAAAGATCTAATGTAGATAATACATTTCAACCGACCTCTACGAGTATTCCCAAAATGATCGAGTAATGTTAAAATTTTAAATCGCCCCGACACTAAATTGACTAAAACAAATCATCAGTCATCACTATTATTATGAGTTACTATTGTTAATCTTATAATATAAATACTATATACTTCGCCAGTGTCAAAATTAATTTATCTTTCTGTCTTTTGCGTTTTCTCCAGTTTAAATATACAATAATATACTACGAACACAATAAATTACAATGATTAATTTTATGATTTTCTACTTATTTACTTAGGACATATTTTTAATGTAAATACGACAACTGGGGACGGATTCAATGAATGATTAAAATTTTACGAGAATCCAATATCGTTAAGAATGTAATATATTCGCCTGTATGTGTCAACATAAAAAAATAAGTCATAATAATAAATCATAAAAGTAATCGTTGTAATAACTATTTCATAAGTAATTTGTTTTAAGATTTATTTTTTAATTATGTGCTATATTTCTACTAATCACAAAAATAATATAATCAGTACCTAACCAATGGCAAACATGTAAATAAACAAAAAAAATATTCAATTTTCTTGTGCCAAAGCTAAATTTATGTGTGAACAACCCTAAATAACCTATAGGGGTTTTCAATATGCTATAAACGCCTTACGAGTCTCAAGAAATCAATTGATATAATTTTTATTTAGAACGGTCCATTAGCTTTTGAGTCTATAGAGTAAAAACAAAGATTCATCTTAAATATGTTTGTATGTAACTATAGCTTACCCTGTGTACTTTGTTTCCTGTAAAAAATGCCATCTGCTCTTGTATGATTCAAACTTTGTTCAGTTTGTTATTTAATTATCGGTGTTAATATTTCGTGTTCAAGGCTTCAAAAAAAAAATTAGATTACTACTAAATATGTTTCCTCTGCAAGGAAAATCGTGGAATCATAGATATATTATTGGGTACAGTACAGTGGAAAAATATCTAGTAACATGCTACATTTTTTTGGGAATTTAATAAATTAATAATTATAGTTTGATTATTAATATAATGTATTTTATTTTTTATTTATTGATTTGCATTTTTATGGTTTAAAATACTTAAATTCGGTGAGAAAAAAAGAAAAGATTTAATATTAAATTTGATTTTTTTTTTTAACACATTAATTACACAATAATTATTGCACATATCATCATACTTATTGCGTTTAAGTGTTTAACACACTTTATAATTGTTATTAAATGATCTTATAAAATTCCCATGAAAGAAATATAATAACCTGGCGTTGCTCCGGAATAAATAAAACATGGTTGAACAATCCATTTTTCGTGGATAGTAATAAGTGACTTTTTTCTCTCACGTGTAACTTGTTGAAATAGACTAATGTTTTATTTTATTAATTTATTATTATTATACAATTTTCAATTACCATCGTGATTTATAAAATCCTTGCAAAAGCACCGATTTAAAATGAGAATTTCGGGAAATCCTTTCAAAGTGCACCACTACATAAGTGGTACGAAGCTACAATGGAAATGTCAAGTCTCTAGCTATTATAGTTTAAGCTCTATGTTGATCAGTCAGTCTGGACACGTTCGAAAATAATATGACCATTATACATATAGTGTAATTGGCGTCTGGCGTGTTATAATATGATCCCACCAAAATTCCAAAATTTCATATTTTATTTATCTTTATTAAAGGCATTGGACAGACAATGTGCGACAGTAAATACCTACACTGTAAATACAGATTCATATTTTATACTTCTGACTCCATTTTAATTTTAATTTTTCTATACTTGTTTTACCGTGTTACATTCAACGGAAACCACATACTAGTCTATGACCGTCGATTTGCGCCTCACACAAAACATCATCCATCGACAGTTACCTAAAATAAAATTAAAAATTAAAAATGTGTAATATCAGTAGAAGATTGAAACCCATCGGTTTTTGTTTTATACGTGATGAGATAATTAGATAGGTCTTATCCCGACGAGCCATCAAAACCTGGTGCAATCATCAGTTATACCATTATCATATCATGGCCGTGACGTATCATATAGTGTAGAAAAAACTGCCATTTACGAGGCATATATTTGTTCGGTAATATTTTCGAATAATGTGCTTGGTGCTTTGTGCTAATAGCTGGGATAAGATTAAAATGTAAACATTTAAAAATCTATTGAATAACATTGTTGTTTTTTTTTATCAAAACCAGTAAAAAATATTTTATTTGGTTTTAAAATTCAATTGAAGTACCTATGTATTTATTTTAAAATTGTTGTGGTCTTATTGTTTCTTACGTTACTTAATCACTGGTTGCAGTATTATTGGTTATTGAGTAATCATGTAAGTACCAGAGGTGTATAAATAAATATTTTTTCAGTTGTAAATTACCTACTCATCTACAAGCAGTACCAGGGTGGCTATCACAATAATTAAGGTTTTTCTTAGGTTAGCTGTAAGCAGTTCTTTGCAAATCAATTTAACGTATCGTATATGGTATATATTCTTTAAAGTAATATAGTGTTAGGTACCAAACATAAAAGCCCACTAAAATATTTATCTTTGACTATAAAAGTACATTAAAATAATATATGACACTTAAATAGGTATATTAATATATTAGTATATATATTATATATGAATATAAAAGTATATGAGTAATGATAATATTTGTTAGAGGTAGATAGAACTCAAAATGTTTGTTTCTATCCGAATTTTTTAATCATACGTCATCGAACCGAAAAATTCAGTTTGATGTCGAACTAGAACCGAACATTTCATTGATTCGTTCATTATCGAACCCAATATTCATACCAAACATTTCGTTTAATTCCGAACTGAAAACAAGCTGAGCTGTTGAATTAAATGTCAAATAAAATCGTAAAACCGAAATAACCAATTTAGTATTTGGATGGCATATTAATATTCAAGTTTTAATTTAATTTAAGTTTTATGGGTTCTAACTTAAATCTGTTTATTAAACTTTTTGTCGATAAAATAGTTAATAGACTCTGTACAAAATTAACACCAGAAACATTTTTTGTTCGAAACGTTCAATGTGTTAGAATTTCTCTTTGAGTTCTTTAGAATTTGGATTAATTAAAGAATTTCAAACTTTTTGTTCGGGTTCGGATTTTTTAAAACTAGGTTTGACTTTATCTATAGTACATTTTCTATTTTTATTTGAATGGTCCTTCTATTATACACGCTGTACGCTGTGCATATGATTATATAATATAATATATACCTATACTATGTTCAATGTTCTTAGTAAAGTATTTTTTTAATAAGGAAAAACAAACAAAATACTAAGAAAAAACTGAGATTATTACAAAAAACCAGTTTTTTTAAAAATGAACTTTTTTTGCTGTAACTATAATAGATACAATTTTTACTGAATCATAAAATTATCAATTTCTATGCACCATACTATTTTTAAGCTATTTATAGACATAAGAAAAAAACTAGTTTTATTAGTTTTTTTTTAAATTATTATCGGTACAACATTCTTTAGTAGGTTAAAAAAATCATAATCAAAATGTAATATAACTTTCCTCATAAGTAAGACGAGTTAAGTCAGTAGAAATTAAAAAAAAAATTGAGTCTAAATCCACAATACATTTTATGAGCATCTGAAATCAACATTTTGATCAAATTTATCAGTCACGAAAAGTGGAAAATTAATTTGAGTTAGATATTCATAAAAATTGTTCTATTTATATTTAAAAATTGAATACAAGATTACCTACAATTATCTAAAAAAAAGTTCAAAGTTAGATATTAGATATTCACCCGTAAATTAACAAATTCTCATGCAACGATGTTCTAATTTATTCTATAAATGTCAATAAAATTGTATTCGTGTGGGGTCAAAAAGCTTTATAATTTAATGCAATAGGTTCCTCATAAGTAGTTATAATAGCAGTTGATAAATCTATATTTTTATAATTATTTAAAGTTCAAATTTTGACAAAATTTATCAAAATCTTGAAAATTTTAAAATTATTTTGTAGTTTAAAAATTATAAAATGTTCAACTCTTATATATAATGACTGAAAATTTAAAACAAAGATTCTCATAAATAGTTCATACTGTAACTAATAAATCTAAAAAATATATAAACACAATTCATATGTATTTTAAGTTAAAATTTTGACGAAAATGCATATTAAAACCAAGCGAATAACGGTTTAAGTTACCTATATATTGATGTAATTTAAAAATATCATTCGCGGGTATATGAAACTTTTAGAGTATGTTATTATATTTTTTACACACGACATTTTAAAATGTAATTTTCTGGCAAAAATGAATTTAACCTACTGTTGTACTAATGCCCAATAGTAAAATAAATTACTTTAATCACAATATTATCATTAAATATACTTATATTATTTGAATAGTATAGAATATATAATATCTGGGGAACGTATTTATTATGCATCATATTATTATTAGCGTGTAAAAAATTCCACCAACAGGTCGATTGAAACGTTTTTGAAATACGTATTTATAATGCGTGTCTTTTACACTCGGACAATTTTATAATCACCACAATGGCTAGCGGTGATCGATTTAACTGGTAAAATAAAAAAAAATAGTATCTACAATAATATTATTAAAAATCTATAAAACAAATCGTCTATCGGAATACTATAGTGTTTGCAGGATGGTGCTCGCTAGTGTTGGTCGCAGATCGCAATGTACCCGGCCATTCATGCCTACTGTCGTCTCGAGAACAAGCGAACAGATATTAATATAATATTATCTGCACATTATTACAAAATATTTACACAGATGAGATGATTTTATGTACATCCGGATTCTGTAAATTATTCACTACGCAACATTCCCACAGCAGGGTGGGACGTAGCTGTTGGCGTATATATATAATACGTGTCGCAGAGGAGCCGTCGTTCGCGATATTATATATTATAATAATTTATATTATATAATATTGACACGGCTATAACTGCGTACGTACGCAGCTTTGCGATGTGAGCTATACATAATATTATACGTTATAAGTGTGACGTTATTATTATTATTATACGACGACGATGATGGTGTTAACAGTGTTATTACGCCTCGACTTTAAAAAGCGCGCCGCCATTCGACGATATGTGACGACGATGATACTTGTCGCCTTTCTGCTGCAGTGTTGTGTGTTTTCGATTATGCTACGCGTAGATAGGCATTGGATCGATACATTATTTTTTCTGTATTCGTTCGAGTGCAGCTCCTCCCATACACAATTTTTTATGAATATAATATTATACTCTCACACTCGCATGTCGTAGGTAGGTGCACGTATATGTACATGGGTAGGTACACGCGCGCCTTTACAAATATTATATTACTCACAGTTTTCTTTTATTTTTGTAACGTTTATTATTATTGATGTAAAGTCTGTCGAATGTGTCGATGTTTGCCAATACTTTTGTGTGTTGATGTGCGTGTACCTACCTATACGCTCGCCGAACACAATAATATTACAATAATCAAATAATCATAATAATAATAATAATAATAATAATAACAATTTGACAAAACACGCGATAACGATTGTTGTAGTCAGACACCATAGCTATATGAATATTATATATATATATATATATATGTGTGTGTGTACATAGCGACCTGGACAAATAAAATAAAAATACGTCGAAAGGTCTTGGGAGCTTAACACCGCGACGAGGGGGGTAACACAATCGTGTTGAAGATGTCACACGCCGTCTGCTGTCATCCCATTCTCGTGCAGACGTGTGTCATCCCTGCGAGATTTACATATTTTATAAATAAATCGTATAGGTATCTGCAGATATATATCGTAATAATATAATAGAAATGATCATATTTATACCACCGAACACCGTCAAATGTATTCGATTACCAGGTGTTGACGTATTGTTTGACACTAATATTTATTTACTGACACCGGTGTGTACTTGTTTTGATAGCCCGTATATATATAATCTCCCGGTCGTGAGTCTCAACTGTGGGTAACCGATTTAAGGGATGAAACAAGATAAACGTATTGATGCTACCGTATATAGAAACGGGAGAGAACGAAAAAAAAAACCACTTGTCACATTAATGTAGATCATACTATATTAATATTTAACATATGTTTCAAAAATAAGTTCTATATTGGTTATTCAATAAATTAATTTCATAAAGTTCTTTAGTTCTTATTATTTTCTTTAGATGATCAATTATAATATTGCGTATATAGTGTATATGATGATTTATATTCAAGCAGTAACAGTATACCTGATTAATATTTAGAATAAAAAAAGCCATAAATATTAATATTGAGCCACCTCATTCATGCTCAACATAACTTACAAACGTATACAATTCTTATATAATTATTATTTATCACGTTTGAAATGATATAATTGTATATTTTTATAATTGGCTTTAAAAATCAAGTAATCTTTTATTACGTTAAAATAAGATCTAAATTTACCACATTACTGTAAAACTAAGATTTTTTTTACTCTGCTATTTTTAAATTTAAAATTTGATAAATTTGACATTTATAGAAAAAAAAACTAAAAACATTTAGAATTTATAATGTCCGTGAACAGCTCAAAGTGAGTCAAAATATTTTGAAAATTATATCCAAGCATAGGAATTGATAAAATAAACATATTATGTAAATTTCGAGTATCAACAGTTATTCGTTTTTGAATTATAGCAAAATAAGAAAATCGATATACGAGAAATTGAGTGAATATTCAATCATGTAAACATTTGAACTTCAAACGTTTATAAGAATTTAGTTTGACTTTAAGGTGGACTTTTTTTTTTTTGTTAAAGGTAGACAAACTTATGAGGATTCTTGAATTAAATTTTCAAATCTTAGATTTAAAAACAAAAATTGTGACTGTATTTTTAATATTTTTTAACTGTCATTGTAAGAGTATATTAGGAGCCTTATGTATAAGCTTTTTGACTCAAGGAATAAAATGTTATTGGCGTTTATAGAAAAAAAACTAAAAAAAAATGGAAACTGAATATGTCCGTAAACAGCTCAAAACTAGTCAAAATATTTTGATAATTTTATCGTGTATAGAAAATGCTTATATAAACTTTCATTGAAAATTTCATGTGTCTACGGTTTTGTTTTAAAGTTACATCAAAAACTAAAATCAATTTTGTCGAATATCGATTTTGCGTGAAAACTAAAAATTTTTATAATATAAAATTGTTTGGTTTTTCCCTGCGTTTTTGAAAACTATTGAGAATTTCAATTTCTAAAATCCTGAATATACCAATTAGATTCATTTTCCAATCGAAAAAGATACTGTTGAAGAAAATCAAAACAGTGTTATTGCCCTAAACGGCGATGACAGACAAAACAAAAAAAAAAAAAAATTTAAATAAACACACCATTGCAAAACTACTTGACTTAAACAAACGATTTAACTTTTACTTTCTAAAAATTAGATTTACAAATTTTTTCAAAAAAAATTTAATTTAATATAATTTTTTTATTTTCTGCATTAAAAAATTGTAGTTGTTAGAGAATTATTGCATATTATTTGAAATCATTATATTCTAATGCATACCTACTTGTAAGTATTTAAGTTTTTAATTTCAAATGTGTAAGTTAAAAAATAGTTTATAATAATATCTTCGTTTAAACTTCAAATTGATATTCCTCGATTTACTATAATTTAATATTTTGAAATTTGGTGGTCTTGTTCTATGTGAGTAAATGTATAATTTATATTAATATTCATAGGTAAAAATGATTAAAATAGGTATTACACTTCTCATTGTGCTAAATTATTTAAAAAAATGTATTTATCGATTAGTATGAGATACTTCTCATTTGTGAGATTTACTATATAGGTATGGTATATTCTATTACAAGTTTAGTGAATAGTTAATCAAAACTATTTTGAATAAACTATAATATTGGTCTATTATAGACAGATAATTTGGGTTGATTGCCCATTTAAATTTTATTGTGATTTATGATTTGTGCTTTTGCTGAGAATATTAGAATATTGCAATAGTAGTGAATATTGAGGAACAAAAAAATAATAATAATACGTAATAACCATTGACGTGAGAGTGAAGTCCCTCTGCGTGTTGTTTACTCTAGTACATAGTAAACAGACTGTCAACAGACTTATACCTGTCAGCGAATCGCGCGACATTAGGGAGCGATCTCTCGATAGAAGTGGGGGGGGGGGGGGAAACCAAAATTGCATCCCTCCTATTCATTCATTGTAGTATACGTAATTTTTTTTTTTAATATTTTAATGGCGTCTTTTTTGTCACCCGCAGCGTTCACAACTTGGCAACCATATTACTCTTGGTGCGAATGTCTTTTGTCCCCTATGTGTATATTTGTATTATTCGCCCGGATGAATGGATCGCCAAAGGGAATTATTCCTAAACGGAATTTGAGGGGTTGGTTATAAATGCAAATGGCTGACGTGCCTCCCCGTCACTTACGAACGGATAATTATGTTTTTTTTGAAAAACCCAGTGACAGGGGAGACGGGTGGCCAGGAAATGGAGGGAAATATTAGTACTTCCCATTCGGTGACCGAAGTATTATGTATTTTATTCTGGTGGACATGGTTTGAACACGAATCCCATCTGCGTGCGATGTATAAGCAGCTGCTAATATACACAGATTAGGGCAAATGATTTATCCGTTTTATTCTGGCTCGATATAAATAAACAAGAGAAACGTGGCATTTCATAATTATATATATTATATAGCGTAGTGTATTCATACAATATAGTTATATTAAGTAAGTATTGTACGCATAGGTACTAATAAGTACCACGCGCAAGTGACGTATTGCATTTTCATATTTCCTGACAGTACGTCAAACACAAACCCAACGTGTCATGTTTTCAAAGTTTAGCTGCGATGGCTTAATTTATTTTCATACATTACGTTGTTCAAGCTCAAACACCAAAAACCTATTTACGCGTAAAATTTTCGTCAACGTCAATAATATGACAGTTAAATGTGTTATATTTCATATGAGTACTGTTATTATTATTCAATTTCAATACTCGTGGTTAGTGAAAACACAATTACATTACGCATTGTTCCAATAAATTTATATCAATAAAATATAAACAAATAGGTATAATAATTATATTACCTACCTTTTACATAAAACAATATACAATTGAAAATAATTATACCTATAACTTATAAGTAACATTTATTCTGAAGTTCTCATAAATTAGTTTAATCTTCACACGACACTCATTGTCATTTTTTTACCTATGCTATTATTGTACTTCTAATTAATTTTGTACCTACATTGAAGAATAATAGAAATACTTACTGGGTATTATAAATATTTTACAACAAGATTATACGTCAACATATTTTATTCAAATAAATTATTATTAGATATGTGGAACCAAATCTAACCTTATATGTTCGTAATATTATTAGGTTAAAATATAATATTGTACAATTTTCATTTGACAAACTAAACTCCACTGGTATATTTTTGACACTTTTCAGAAATGTAATACTTTTTTTTAAATCACTTGAAAATTCCAAAAATGTTACAAAGATGCTCATATAAAACGAAGATGAAAAAAATATTATTAAAAATCATCCAAAATATTTTATAAAAACTATAATAATTATCTAATATTAATGAATAAAATATTTATTTATTTTCAGACATTTTTGTAGTATTATTAGAACCAAGCCGTAAGATTTTTTTTAAAATTTTTATTCAACACAAATTTAGAACAATTTAAAAATAACAAACAGTTATAAATAATTATTATTATGTCTTATTGAAATGTATTAACATTAACCAGTGGTACTTTCCAGTGGATTTTTTAATGTATTTGTTGTATTATAAACTAAAACTTTAATAGGTGATAGGTAATAGTGTAATACACGAATACATAATGTTTTTTAGCGAATATAAAACTAAACATATTATTGTGGAATTGTAAAACACTATAATTATAATCATTATTATTTCATAATAGTGAAGTTTTCAAATTTATATGATACCTATTTTTTGAATTACAAAAAAAAACATACAATCTATATTTTATGTATTATGAATATTTAATTTCGTCAACATTTGAACAAAAGTATAAAATTTCAAATAACTATAAATAAGATGAAAAGAACCAAATTATTTTGAAAATTTTATCATGTCGAAGGAATTATTACATAAATATTTTGGAATGATGTCAATTAACTACAGTTGTTATTTTATTAACTGAAAAAAAAACTACATTTTGTCAAAAACTATTTTTACCTAAATATTCCGGTTTCCATATTATATTTTTGTTAATTTTTCCTGATTAAGATGTTCCTGATTTTTGTGTGTTCTAGCAATTTTCATATTGGAAAAGTCAAATTTGAGAAACAGTCTTGCAGCATACCTACGCTCGCTCTTAGTTAATTTTTTGCCTCATTGCACATTGTAGAAAATATTTTTCGTGACTTATTACGTCTCCATAGTATATTTATACATATAGAGTTCTATGAAAATATTTGAGGATTCAGACCCCCAAATACATCTATTTGCCCCAATGGTGGATATGAAGCGCCCCCCCCCCCTCACACAGTACAGCGTGTTGCAAAAATTATCAGTTATAGGCATTTAATTTGTTTGTTATCAAATGATTAATGTCAATACTGCCTCTATATTATTATATACAATTATTTAGGTAGATAGGTATGCAAAGTTTCAAAATTCCAAGCTCCAATCAAAACTATTTCTATACGAGCAGCCATAAATTGATAACGGTATAGCATCAAACTGTAAACATTATTATCGCAACATTTTAAACTGTAAAAGAATTTCCAGTTTTCCTTTCGACATATTACTAATTTTTATTACTTGGGGAAAATTATTATAAATTCCATTCTTTCAATGGAAATATAAGACTGCAATAATTGTAAATACGCATGTAAAGTATACTTTACATAATAATATATAGATGAGTATCTCATATATTAATGAAGAATATTTATATTTTTTAAATAAATGTGTGTGTTCATGTTTAATACAAAATGTATTCAATTCACAAGCAAAGCGTGTGTAATCGACATTTTTATGTATAATATTGCACGAGCGCACAGTTCGTCATCGCTATCGTTACCCCATAAATAATATGACTAATCTATTCCGAAGACCGGCTCTGATGACTGGAACAGTCAATTCATGAGCTAATTCAATCAGTGCGTGTTGTAGGCACTAGCAGTTGAGCACGTACAATAGGTACCATCTACTATTATGATATAATAAATAATATAATGATTATATTATACAGACCACCTCCATACCTCGGATGTAAAGAGTACAAACAAAATTCAAGATGTCAATGTTTCTACTTATCAAAGGAGAAAGAAAAAATTAAAAATGATAATCTATATATATAAAAAGACTTGTCCTGGGTGATTCATCATCGCCTAGCCGGATCTGCTGAAGCTATGGATATGAAATTTTCAGTAAATGTACTTATTACTATGTATAGGCGCACTAAGAAAGGATTTTTCGAAATTCGCATTTTAAATAGCTGCTCAAACAGGGAGATTGAGGTTCAAGATGGAAATTGGAAATTTTATTTTTATTTATTAATAGTTGCCATTGGTTACACTCTACAGTAGAAATTAGTAATTATTTATTATTGGTTGCCATTGGTTATTCGGGCGGATCAGGTACAAGCTGGCATCAATTCGAATTATATTATAATATCAAAATTAACTTGGTATAACTTCGATAATTTAGAGTTAAATCCTACACTTACGTACAAACAGCACTGGGTCCGCGACCTACCACAGGTAAATTGCCTACCTGACAATATACTGCTGCGAATCAGAATTTTTATTCCAGGAAATAGAAAGATAAGATACATTTCGAACACCATACACCGAATATTAAATAACGAATTGAACAAAGTTTGAGTCATATAGAGTTGGTACATTTAACGGGCAACGAAGTGCACGGGATCAGCTAGTAATATATATGTACATATATCATTAATTAAAACTGTGTATTGCATAATATCTTTATAAAATAAAACAACTGCTAAAGCTACGCTGTAAAATATAAGTATAAAAATAAATAAAATATTATAATTAATGTACAAAATAATTATTATGTATTTAAGAGTTCTTATGAAAAATATTTTTTTATGTTTGTTTGTCGCAATTATTTTTGTAATTTCATCCATATTCAGACCATTTACCGATAAAAGTCATACTACCGCGTATATAGTATTTATGCGCATTTACCAGGAGTAAAAATTCAAGTTGGCAAAGTTTTACATTATTTATTCGAGATAACGAGACTAAATCAACATTGTGTGGGTAAGGAAATCATAGTAGACGACGTTATTTTTTTGTGTTGTAAATAGGCACTTCATTTGAATAGGTATAGTTATTTCAAAAATATTAACCGTAATAAATTATATATAAAAAAACATTACGTAGCTAGCAATCCATAAATATAACACGAGATCCGAAAATCTAAAATTTCTCAAAATAAAAACAGCAAAATATTTCAACAGTTATCTCACCACTGGTTTTAGATTATGCGAAAACAAAACGTCTCAAATAAAAAAGGTGGGAAAGTGGGTGTCGCTCTGCTGTACAGTAGGTTAAAAGTGGGTCATTGTAATGGATGGTGTTAAATTTGAATTCAATGATATAATATCATTGTATAAGAAAAACAATTCTGAGTGAAGACGGTCAGACAGCCTATGATATTACTAAGTATGTTTGATGATATTATTGAGAATAAAGTAATTAATATATTTACCTATTTACGTGGAACCTTGTTTTAAATTTTCAATCCATAGTTATATAAGTTGAACATTTAAACAATTTGTAACTACAAAATAACTATTAAATTTTAAATTTGATAAATTTTAAATTGCTCGTAAACAGCTTAAAATGAGTCAAAATTTGACGGTATATAGAAAATAAAAATATAAACATTCAGTGAAATTATCATGTATCTACAGCTATTCGTTTTTGAATTACAACAAAATAACAAAATGAGATATCGAGTGAATATCCAACCTTGTAAAAATATGAGGTTCAAACGATCATAACAATTTAATTTGACTTTCCGGTAGACATTTTAATATCAATAAAGGTAGAAAAACTTATGAAGAATCTTGTATTACATTTTAAAATCTTAGATTTAAAAAGAAAAATTTTTATGAATTCTCAACTCAAAATAATTTGCTAATTTTTATGATTTTTCAGTATTTTGTCAAAATTTGAACTTTAAATGCTTATAAAAAAAACTGTAACTAAGGATTTTTAATACTTTTCAAATGTCATTGTAACAATATAGTAGGAGCCTTGTATTACATTTTCAAGCTTTTTACGCAACAAATAAAATTTTATTGACATCGATAGGAAAAAAACCTAAAAAAAAGCAGGTAAGTGGATGTCGGTCTGCTGTACAGTAGGTTACAAGTGGGTCATTGTATAATCGATTATATTAAACTTGAATTCAATTATATAATATCATTGTATAAGAAAAACGATTCTGAGCGGAGACGGTTTGTCGGTCTGGATATTTTATATTGTTATTATTTATTATATCATTGTAAGTTGAATTAATATTATCATATTATTATTTTTTATTCGTTTCTATGGTGATAAATAAAGAGTTAAAAATTAAAACCACATTTTTAGCGGTTTTTGTTATTTTTTGGTGGTTTTTCCCGTAGCACTATTGATAAAACTATTGATAAAATTGAAAAATGACCTCTCTAAAGTACCATGTTGATCCAATTTGCTAAAAGATAAGGTACTATATGTTGAAATCAAAGTACTCCTTCTAGTATATATTTTGTATACAGGATATAAAAAAAAAACACCATTGCTCCGCTCAGAATCTAAAATTGGAAACTAAAAATGTCCGTAATCAGTTCAAAACAAATAAAAATATTTTGAAAATTTTATCGTGTATAGAAAATGTTAGTGTAAACAACCAGTGAAAATGTCATGTTTATACGGTAATTTGTTTATATTTCTTAAGTTTTTTTTTCTCCATAAGTTGAGCTGGTAAGAGGGAGATTATCGTATACTAGGTATATCATACACTACGATTAAGTACATTTTCATTACGTTATAGAAACGCATTTTAGTGATGCACCCCTCACCAGACCAGGTAAAGTACAATTAGCATTATAGATTGCTTGATAGACCCTATAGTGCTGGTGACCTGTGCCCGCTGTGTGGCTAAGGTTCCAGAACGTACATAATCGTCTTAATATTCTACTTGTGCATTTATACATAGGTAATTATAACTTATAAGTTAATGATTATGTTATTCGAAGCTATTGAAAATTAATGATATAATGATTGCACATAATATAATATTTTTTAATTGTCTGTACATATCGTATCTATGTCTGGGATAATATTTCACCCCGTTCACGTTACAACAGGTTTTAACATAATATTACGTTATAATATTATCATAAAATCAACTACCTATGCGTTGTTTTATACGACTATAACAATTAAATTGAATTTACTAACAATGCATAATGTGATTCATAAAGAATGTTTACCCCTATATTTTCCTTAAATAATATTTTTATTAAAATTCTGAGTTTTAGAATTTTTAAGTATACATAAGGACCATATTATTTTAACTTATAAGTTACTTAGATTTTCACACCAGAGCATGGTTTTATAGGTAATTTTATATTGTTATTATTTATTATATCATTGTAAGTTAAATTAATATTATAATATGTATTTTGTAATACAAATTTTTATCTTGTTGAAACAAACTAATTCTAAAAAATAGGAATTTCAAGTATGGTACTTAATTTTTTTTCGTGAATCAACAATGTTGTTGAAAGTTTATAAACGAATAATCTTATATGATTCTGAGCGTAGTGATAAATGTATTGGTTTTACAATGATGTGTTCTTATATAATATATATATTATATTATATTATATTATGTTATGTTCTATATATTTCTTATATTGTGTAACTCAACCTTTAAAAACTGGAAAACTGCTAAGATATGAGGGTAGTTTTTGGTTACAAATTGGATTTAATCGTTCTATATTACAAGTTTTTAAGATTTTTTGGCATATACATATTCTTTTTATAAATATTTTCCATTTTTAATAATGTAAAATTAAATAAATTGTATTTTATTGTGTTATACAAAATTTCTTCCAGAAATAGTGCTTCGATTTCAACATATGGTACCTTATATTTTAGCAAATTGGATCAACATGGTACTTTAAAGAGGTCATTTTTCTCAATAGTTATTTAATGCCACGGGAAAAACCCCCGACAAATTACAAAAAAAACGCTAAAAATGGGATTTTAATCAATAAACGACATCTTATGTATTAATTGTATATATTCTTTAATAAAATACAAATACAAACAGTTATGTAATTTTAAGTTATATATTCATATCATATGCAAATGGCTCAAATACCAATCATAGATTAATTTATGTTTTTTCTAATGTGTATATGAGAGGGCGTTATTTAGAATTTGATTTCCAATCTCCTTTAAACACCCTCGGGACCCAATGGACGAAAAAAACTATCACAGAGTTACGGGTTTTGAAATTCGGTTTGGGATTGGCAAAAAAAAACTCCCCTACAATCCACGTTTTAATATTCAGATGCAAATTAAGGGATCCCAGAACCCGTTTATTTCCAATGATATTTTTAAATGTAATCTTTCATTGGTTATAAAGGTTTGTTGAAGTTTATGTCTGAATTATTTGTCAAATACGTTTATTTATAAATTATGATGTCATTACATTTGGTACCTATATATGTGTATAATACATGTGTATATATTTTTCCAGTAAGTATCATTTTAGATTGGAATTCCACTACTATAAATGATAGGCACTCATATTGTTACAATTTTCATTTTACACAAAATCGATTATAAGTTTAAAGAGATGATTATTAAATTATTATTTAATAACGATATGTACTGTATAAATTACATGTCAAATGAGCTAGATTAGTTTATCTCGCAATTTTATATATATAATATATATATATTATATATAAAATCCAAATACCACTCACTCACTCATCGCTACATCTTAAAAACTACATAACTTACAAACTTGTAATTTGGTATAGTGGTTTCTCTATTGATCTAGGTGTGCAATAAGAAAGGATTTTCCAAATTTAAATTTTAAAGAGGTGCACAAACAAAGATTTTGAGATTCACGATGGAAATTGGAAATTTTTTTTTGTTTATAAATAGTTGCCATTGGTTGCAGAATATAATAATTGTAAATTTTAATAGTTGAAATTAGTATTTTTTTTTATATAAATGGTCACCTGATATAATACTGATCGTCTGCTCGCATAACTAGTGAGTCTCACGCAACGAACATGTCCTGACTGTCTGATCAATGTATAGAGCCTAAACAATGATAACTTGAGACTTGATATTTCCACGGTTCCTTCGTACCATACTACCACCATGTATGTATGCTCTAGGAAAACATTATCCAAAATTCGTATTTTAAAGTGGTGCTTGCACACAAGTATTTTGTGACTCACAATACTTGATAGAAATTTAAAACATTTTTTGCTTATAAATAATATTGTTATAATTGGTTACAGATTATGATAGAAATGGTAGAACATTTTTAAGTTTTGAACACAATTAGATACACCAAATATTAAATAACGATTAGAACAATGTTTAAATCATAATAAAGAGTAGGTATTTTTAACGGGCAACGAAGTACCAGCTAGTTTATATATAAATGAGTATTAAACATTTTAGTCCTCGTTCTTGTTTTATTTGATAATATAAAATAGGAGATTAAATTATTTAAACTTAAAAACTTATAAACTTAAGTTTAGCATTATATTTAACTGACTACTGGTTTTATATACTACTGGTAGCCTGCCGACCTTACACGACCGACGCATCTATTTTATAAGGCTCGTTCTGCGTTAACCGATTGCAATTAACTTTGAAAATCTATAACAATAGTTCACATTTTGAAAAAAAAAATAATGAAACTGTATTAATTTTATCTGCCGATATAGTTCCTATATTGGCACACTGGTGGTCTTATGTTCATATTGTATTTTATTAAGTGATTTTTTTTTAGTGATTTTAGAGTAAAATTACCCATTGTATTTTTTTTTTTTTTATTATTAATTAACTCACGGCAACTTAGGCCATTGGGTGGTTTTTAAATGTGGCGGAGGGTACTGTAGGTTTAAATACGTGTGTTTGTTAGTTTGGCATATTTTTTAGTGGGCACCCGTAGGTATCTGCCATGCCCGGGTGGGGGATGGTGGCACTTCTCTCCGGACACCATGACTTGCCGGAAGAAAAATGCCACCCGCAGCCGAGGTTTTTAACCGGCGTCGGTGCACGTCGCAATCGACTCCTTAGTCCGCTCGGCCACTCCGTGCCCCCATTATATTTTTGAACGTATGCGGCATAATGATTTGTCTAAATATTGTCTCAAAACAATTTAAACATAATTTATGAACATTGTTTTTTATTCAAAAGTCGAATACAAAGTCAAATAATAATAAAATATAAAACCGATATGTCAAACCTTTAAAAATATTATCATCTATAATTTTTGTAATATATTTTGTAGCGATTTTACTATAAGATAACTCAAAAATCATAAAAACAATTTTAGGTGGGGGGGGACGAGGTGGCCGAGTGGTCTAACGCGATGGATTCGGCACAGCCGGTCCGAGTTCGATCCTCGACCACTGGGCGGCATTTTTCTCCGTGCAAGTCACGGTGTCCGGAGAACAAGTGCCGCCATCCCCCCACCCCGGGGCACGGCAGAAACCTACGGGTGCCCCATTAGAAATTCTGCCAAACACAACACACACGTGTACCAACCTACCCAATATAAAACCTACCAAACCTACCCAATATAAAAACCTACAGTGCCCTCCCCACACCCAATGGCCTATGTTGCCGCGGGTTACCCAATAAAAAAAAAAAAAAAAAAAAAAAAAAAAAATTTTAGGTGGAAGCGTTTTATCTATGTTGTGTGTGTGTGTCTGAGAGAGAAAACAAATATTACGCTGACAAACCTCTTAATTAAAAAAAACAATATATTATAAATACCAGCATTTAATAGAGCCACATTTATTTTGCATATAAAATAATGGTTGTATTATATATTTTATGTATTTGTCCACGCCTTAAAACATTTTAGCGAATTTGGTCAGTCATGATAATTTGAAAAGGTTGCCAACCATCCTGTGTATTATTTTATTTTATGATTAGTACTATTTACTATTAGGTATAATTATCACATTAGTTTTATAATTAATCATAGTTTATAAGTATATGTATAATTTAATAAAAGTACATAATATAATTAAAAAGTATTTATTGTTTGAACTTTATTTTCAGTTATTTTTACAGTGATTCATAAGCTCCAATAAATAAATATCTTTGTTTTCTATTATCAAAAAAGTATTTTATATCACTGAAATCGGAATGCTTTATAAGGATTATGAAATACATAATTATTGTTCATGATAACAAATTAAAATAAATTAGTTTTAATATTAGCTTAATATTTATAATAGGTATAGGTACTTGTAATTTTTATATTTATTGCCTACACTACTTCAATAATAATTATGTACCTATGGGAAATATTAAATTTGAGTTTACGAATGAAAATTATATTATTTACTTATGACAGTTTGTAATTACTAGGCAGTGGAAGTCTATAAGTTTACAATGTCTAATTAGAATTTCACCAGTTAATGTAATTTGGTATAAACTTTGAATTCCCGAGTTCTGAACTCGTTAAGAATACCGAGTAATAAATTAAAGCGTAAACGGCGGAATCCCGTAGCGACTCATATTTTCTGCACAATTACTCATCCACTTGGTCCATGAATACCGACACAATCCAATTATGACCACATTATAAAATACCCTTACTGGATTTTTACAGCGTGTTTAGACCTTAAAGTTTAAGTTTTTTGCCCATCCCACATTTTGTGAATATAAAACGTCGTCAAGATTCGCTTATGATATTATTATAAAAAGAGGGTCCTACGCCAATGGTAGCTCGTCGTCATTATGTATTCTACCTTTTTTTTCAATGCAGCTTCAGTTAGACTATAGAGGAAGCAAAAACGATTATAATATATTCATTATTCGTATTTAAAGGGGTTTTTTTTTTGTATTCTGTCGGACCAGAAAAAGAGGGTGGGGAAACCGCTTTGTTGTGTAAAATAATAATAAACAAGCTGAGGAGGAAATGGAGGCGTTTTTCCATTTTTTTTTTTGTTTTTTTGCATGCTTAGGCAAATGGCGGTACAGGAATAAATAATTATATATACCTACGTATATTTTATAATAGTGTATTGCGGGTTTTTATGTAAAGTATATACTGTTCCGAGTGCTTTTGTACATAGCCGACGGTCTAGAAATTATATGAAAAAAAATATACTAAACATATAATAATAAATAAACGGAGCCACGGAAGAATCATTAAAAAAAAAAGGAAAGCAGACGACTGATGATTATTGTACTCTACCTTCACAGGATGGATTGTGCTATGCAAATGTGAAAATATGTCCTTTCATATTTGCCACGGATTAAATGAGAACCAGCACACTGGATATTTCATTAATAAATAAAGAATACATCAAATAATTAAAAAGAATCTCGTATAAACCATTAAAATAAGTATTATTTTGTGCTGAGTATATAAAAAAGAAGCTATTTCATATTTTTTTTATAAAATATTGATTAAAAGTCAAAAAACTTTTTTTTTAATTAATGTTTTACAGATACGGTCTGAAATAGTTTGTTAAATTCATACATTTTTAATGACGCCATCTATTCCAAAATAGAATATTTTCCTGATAACTTCAATATTCAATACATAATAATTTAACTTTGAACGAGTAGCTAAAATAAGTATTTATAAGGTTTAGGTGAGCGGAGTAGTTGACCAACATTTGTCAAGGTTGCGTGGTGCATGTACCGGAGTTGTTCATCTTAACTTTAAATACTTATTAACTACTCGTTTGAAATGCAGATCTTCTATTTTTATTAATTATTAGTATACTTTATAATAGTTAAAGGTTACTGGGCTTGTTATAGGCATATATATATAATTTATATATATGATGTTTTAATTACAAAGTAAGGAAGTTGGTACAATACATATTTTATGTACATGCGGTATAATATAGTATAATATAACTACATTATTATTTTAATTTTGTAGTAATATTTAAAATATGAAATACATATGTGAAGTCAGAAATATTAGGTGAATTCTTAAAATAATATTATAGTCTTCAATACGAAATAACTTTTATTAGGTACAGGGAGTAAAATATTTACTGTAGGTACACAAACACGGCTAAAGTATTGCTGAATAATATTTTTCATTTATCTTCTACTAAGGCTATTACGAGTCATTTATAAAATACAAGTTATAAAACAAAATATTAATTCAATGAATATTTACAACGATTTTTTTATTATACACGATTTATAATTCAAGATACTTGCGATGTCTCTCAAAACTATATTATCACGATTACGATAGTATGGGACAAGACGAGCTAAAATATACTTTGTGAATCTTAATATAAATTATTCAACACACATTTTCTATACCAAAATTATACTAAAGAAATAAAAAATAGGGTTCCTAGAAGTTGGCGATGCAACCTAATAAAATAAAGTATAAAACGTATAAGTCATTTATGGTATTAAATAAGTTACTTAAAATGTAAATATTATTGATCACGAAAACGTGAAATATATTTTCCAGAATTTAAACATATTTATTAATTTTTGTATTATTTCTATAGATTAGAAGACTTTATCATTTCGCTTGAAATACATTTGTAATTATAATGTTCTCTCTGTATTTAGTTTCCAATATGTCATACTCTTTTAAATCTGAGCGGAGTGATTTATAGGTATATTAATATTTATATGTATAAGTATGCATTGGGACCCTACCTCTAAAATAGTATCAGTAAAAAAGCATTATTCTATAACTTTGATGGTGGATTCTGGACGAAATTGGATGTTAAAATTTAAAATGTTTAATAACGATATAATATCCTCAACGATTTCTAACTAAACAATTAAAATTAATTTCTTGAAATTCGAAAAAATATTAGTCGTTGAAACCTGATACATCTGTATCAAGATAGATAATCTGTACTTAAATTATCGTTTACTACGCTAAATGAGATTCAAAAAATATTTTTATTAATTTTAATCTGTTTAACAATGGTATTTGCAATATTTTTATTTATTTATAAAATATGATAATAGAAATGCTTAGTCTGTGTCAAAAAAAATTGAAAATTTGATACCAGGTAACAGCTTCTAATTTATGCTTGGATGAATAATTATATAAAAACATTGAAAAACAGGATATATTTAAATAATTTTATTTTTACAAGTGTTCTAAAGTAAAATGTTGACAACATTCATCATAATCACAAAAAATTAAAATTATGCTGAAGTTAATTGGTTTAATTTTTATTAAATTTTCAATTTTAATAACCAAAGCTTTAAAATCTAGGACAAGGTTCATGAGAAGTTAATATTCATTCTAAAAATATCGAAAATAAACGGTTATTTAATTTTGACAAAATCAAAATGACGTGTATATATGTTTAATATTATGTTATGTAGTTTACCAAAGGGTTTCCTTTACCCTTTTATCGTAAATAAATTATGATTTCATTCAAAAAACATTTAAGACTTGATACTTTTCACCATTACGTATTTTATTATTTTCTATACATAATAATTACATTTTCAAAATATTTGAACTAATTGTAAGCTATTTATACCAAAACCTGTTCAGTGTTCACACCATATTTTATAGTAAATGGTATTGATTTATTACTACTTACTGTTAATAACACTGTAATATATTTGTAATATAATTATTATTAATATAACATATACCTATATACCCGACGTTTTTCAACCAAAAATAGTTTTTGATACTTAGATACCGTTTATTACTGATAGAAAAAATAATTACCATTAGCAGATTATACTTAAATATATTGATAAATATGTAGATAGAGGCTGACCATTTAAATAAAATTTAACGCGACTACATTCACAGTCACCTACTCAATAATGACGAGGTACCTACACTCAAAACGAAATCTACGACTGTACAGCAGAGCGACTTCTCCGGGGGGTTTTTTTTCTTGTTTGGATAAGGTTTTCTTTAATTTTATTATATTTTTGTAGGCTGATTTGTCGTACACACTGCCGATTGTTTAGAACACTAAACTCTCATTTCATTCTCATGGCAGAGGATGTTGTTGTGTTCGAAAAGTATTCATGAACGTAGAAAATGACACGGTGGATGTATTTTGGTTTGTTTTGACAGGTCGTGCACGGTGTGAATATGGGATTTGGGATATCCTATCGTCCTTTGAACGGGGTCCATACAACGAAAATAATTCATTTTATTTATTATACAACCCCTGCGTGTGCGACAAAACACTCTCTCACACACATACACACACATCCGCGTAGATATATATTATTTCAAGTGACTGCCTAAAAACACCTTTGTTCGTTTTCTTAACACAAAAATAACACACGCTTATACGATGACATGAATTCACCCAGCCCCTGCCAGAATGTGTATTGAATCACCTTCGGTATCTGCTACACACATTATTGTATCGGTCGGCATTATTATATTATTTATGAGGGTGACATAAATCATCGTATCTGACAAAATATGCTTATAAACCTAGGTAGGTACCAGCTTGTTTGACAAATTATCATCGATCAATTTTTGTTGTTACCCCGTGTACGGCACGCACAGATTCGTGTAACATCTCACCCCGCCCAGGGTTGGCATACTTAAAATATAATTGTGAAACCTAATATTATGGCAATATGCCGAAAATTATGTTACCTATACAATATAAGTATACGTCCTGTTTATCGTGACAGTATATTTATGGTTTTTGACACGACTTAATAATAGTATTTATACAAGTATACATTAACTGCAATAGTTGATGAAATCAAGTTATGGCTGCAGGTACACACTAGATTATTTTATTAATAAACTAATAAGAGCCTGCTGCAGGTAAGGGATACGAATTTCCCGAAGAAAAGTTCAATAAAACGCAGTCACCAAATGCAAAATTGTTTATGAAAAATAAACGGTTTTAATAATTAAAGAAGAAATCGTTTTAGTTCATATTATATTTCAGTACATTGTAGCGTTTATATAACATTTTATGTACCTAACTACGTGTGTAAAGATGAATTACTTATATTTATTCCAGTTTATTATAATATGCTTTATTGGAAGTATAGAACTGACTTGGTCTTTAATTAGACGGTTTGTTTTATCTACCACGAATAGACAGATGCTGCAACTGTTCAAAATAATTATGTAAGAATAATATGTTTAGTAATGTAAATTAGGCCTAGTTGTTCAGCGATCTATGAATATCATCATACTGTTGCAGATGACTAACATATAATAATTTTCGAATTAAATTCTTATAAATTATACCTGATACGTTATTCAGTGGTGTAATACCCATCATTGTCGACGATATGAGTGGTAGACCGTAGAAGTGTATGACTATGCAAGCGAAGAGTAAACATATATGCCACCATGCGATAAGAATCTTTTTAATAGGTTTGTCCAAATTCAGTAGAATTAGAATAATTATAAACGCGCAAATTTTTAAAACATGGTGTGGTAACGATACATCTTATACATAATATTATAATAATATAGATAAAACGGGTCTGTGAATATGTTTGCCCGACACTATAATAATGCCCAACAACTTGTTTGCTCGACATAAAGTTGAGACATAAAGTTTCCGACAGTACATTTTTGTCATGTAAATAGCTTTTTATTGAACAGAATTATTGAAAAACCCGTATGATCCGTACTCAGATGTTATCGTCAGTCACGAGCTAGAATGCTATTTTGCGATAAGGTATTCGATTCCAAATAATTATTGAGAATGGTGATAACATATTGTGTTGTATCGACCATAACGCGAGTACGCAACTTTTGGTTTCATCAATATTAATTTAGTACTCACCTCTCTTTGATAATAATACCTAACACAATCTGGCACCGGAGATTTGAAACTCTCGTTGGCAAATATCATGTTGGTGTTTAATTAATGAAGAGATCGAATAAAGAACGAATTCAAGTAGGACGAAAGCTGAGGATATGTTTGTCGAATGAAACATTCTCCATCTCACAGATAATACATTGAACGAAATAAAATATGTACTACTGCAATAAATTATACCTAAATGGCTGAACAATTTGTTTAAATTTATCAGTTATTAGTTTTAAATGGAATCACTCACAATATTAAATTGTAAATTATACATTATATACGTTTATATCAAACATATCGACATACAATTTATCGGTTTACTGTATAAATAATACATTTTTATGTATTTATTTTTTTAGTACAATATGTATAAATATACATACTGTGGGTAGTATAAATATCAATATAGCCGTTTAAATTTAATGTCGGGCAAATGTCTTATCGGGAAAAATTCTTTCCGGGGAAAATGTATTGTAGGGAAAGTGTATTGATACTTGATAATCATATCTGTCAGATATGATAATAGCCTCAATCCTAGTCTTAAATATTAATGAACAATCTTCACCTAAATGTATTTAAATGAAGTCTAGAAATGCCTATTATATAATCAGTGATGTCTAGTGTGTTATTTCTTGCAAATTGCATGCACTTAGTAAGGTCTTGGCTTGCATCAAGAAACTTACCTACACAATACCTAAACCATCATAGTCAATATTTGTATCACGAGTGCCATCATTATTACTAAATTCGGTACGGCCTGCTATTAAAAGAATAGTAATCGGAAGCCCTCAAATTATATTTTACACTGGAGTTCGTCAAGAATCACACATAATTTGTTATTGCAGTATGCTAGAAAAGTATTACTTTTTATCTGTAACTATTTTATCCCAATGTGTTACAATACTGTCAATACATTCTTAAATTCATCTCAAGTTTTTAGTATTTTATTTTAAAATGCATGTAGGATTTATAAATTCATTTTTCTAATAATCAATTAACATAAAAAGAAATGCCAATAATATTGTATTTTTATTAATAGTAAGTTATAAGTTTTAATATTATATTATACTGAATTATGTTTAATTTTTGTTTATAATTGAACACAATTGCAGTTTCATTTAATTGTACATTTCAATTCAGAACAAGAGTATAGTACCGAATACCGATGGCTATACAAAGCATTTTTTTTTTTATCAGCTCGTTACATGAAACCTAAGCTAAATTGATTATAATAATTAAATCACCAGTTTATTGTAACTGAAAAACGTTTATTATGCAACTGCTGAATCGAAGGTATAAACTAAATTTGTTTTAGTTTTTAAAAGCTCGCAAGTGTAAAAATGTAGATTTCTTTTAATACACTATGTTGCAGTTTAATGCAGTATATCCATATAGTAATTTAATATCATATTTATGTACGATACAATTATTTTTAATTATAACATTAATATTATGAGAAAAAGAATCATCATTTTTACTGATGTTATTCGATTATTTGAATATGGTTCAATATGTTTAAGATAATATAACTGATTATAAGTGTTGAAATAAAACACATTTTCTCACAATTAAACAAAATGATTAATGTACTAATGTTGTTTTAGCCTAATAGCCCAATCCACCTTTGGTTCATTAGATTCATGTTATTATTATTTAAAAGATAAATAACACAGTTTATACATTTTAAATAATGACAAAAAAAATTCATAGAACACTTTTAAACTTATGAATTAAGTAGAAAACTAGAATTAAGTATATAAATATAATAGTACCTATATAATATTACTTTAAGTATATAACGTGAAAAAAAAAATTAGTAGTTTCCGCCTAAAAAAATTTGGAAATTTCAACTTAAAATATGGTTGTTTTTGTGTTGTATACAAAAATGCTAATCAGTTTTTAATTGAATCCAGATACGAACAAAAATACAGCAATAAGTATTTTCCATCGTTGCAATTGAATTAAATACATTCAGTGGCGTCCGCAGGGGGGAGAGCTAACGGGCTGAAGCCCCCCTCACATTGTCCGTATTATTATTACTTTAAAAAAAAAAATATTTATCAAGTTTCAACTGTCAACTATAGTAATCTTATAGAATGAATTCATTTTTGAAAAAACATTGTATTTGCATACCAATTTTCATAAATTATCTGTAATTTTTCGGTAAAAGTATGAACTACTTGTATGAAAGACCTTGTATTAAATTGTCTAGCCTTAGCTATTCACATTTAATATTTTATAAGTTTTGAACTACAAATTAACAGTGGTTTTGACGAAATTTGAACTTAAAATGCTTATAAAAAATAACCATGATGATGTCTATGTATCGTTAATATTTTAGCTATAATAAAAACTTCCGTATTACATTTTTAAGCTTTTTGACCGGATAAATAATTTTTTATTGGCATTTTAAGAAAACAAATTCAAATTAATCAAATACAATCCAATTGAGGACGGTATGACCAAGCTGGTTACCAAACAATTTTAATAAATTTTAATTTATTTTTCTCCAATTATTTTAAAAAGCACTTAGCATTTCGACCTCCTTAAAGTACGAATTACATCCAATTTGCTTCCAAAAAAAAAATCGGGTATCGAAGCTTAAGATCTGAGCATTTTTTTTACCAGAAAAGTTGAAAGGTTAAAAATATTTTAAAATACCTCAAATAAACGTCTGAAATTAATAATTATTAGACTGGGCAAAATAAAAATAAAATTGTAACTAATTTTCAAGCTCCCGTTGAAAAATCCTGCGTACGCCACTGAATACATTGATATCTATCTAGACTTACCTAACTTTATTGCCTATATAATATGATGTAAAATAGTGTGGACAAACCATTTTTAAATCAAAAATAAACACAAACAAAATATGAACGTCGTTCCTTGAAGACGTCTCTGATGACGGCACGTGGGATGACCACATCTCGACAGCGCGTACCGAGAAATAGTACTTAAACGCAGGCATGTGGGACATGTTGCACCGGACGGACAGCTACCGCTAGTAGGTCGGCGCCGGGCCTTATGGACCAAGTGCAGTCTTTCCCACTTGCCGTCGTTCTCGCCGTCCACGATGCACGCAAATAATAATATGTATCCGGCCACGGTCACGCAGTGGAGACAGGACGCGATTCCGATCTCGCCGTCCCACGCGAATGCTCAAAAAAATTACAATAATGAACGCGCCCGGTCACGGCATTTCGTCGAATTCTAGGAGCAAGTACTATTGTAACCCGAAAATCCAATAGCGGAAACCGATGGGCAGCCCCATGCCGTCGTCGACGCCCGCTGAGCCAGCTTTTCCGGAGCGGCGGTGACGACGGAGGAAGCGTCGGTGGACGCGACCTTCAACGGGGTGTACAAGGTTGCCGTCTTCGTCCCACGTCAGCTCCCGGGCCAGTACATAAGGTCAGCTTGGGCATCGGCGGCACCTTCTTCCAAGCGTCTTCGTACATCCGTCACGATGGATCGGCAACCGGTGGCGCCGCGCTTTTTACCATCAGCTTTCGTGGAAATGCGTGTCCAACGCACCGCCGGAACACCGTTCTTGGCCGCGTCCACCAACGCTTCCTCCGCCGTCGCTCCGGGCAGGCTGACTCCGCGGTCAACATCAGTACCACCCCCCTCGATTTGCACTTGGACTTCGGGACGGCTTGTTGTACTTGGTTTCTAGAAACGCCTGGACCGGACGCGTTCGTTATTGATACTGTTTGAGAATTGAGGCTTTGAGCTTCCATGTTGAATTGTCACAATGTTTTGTTAATGACAAAAACGGTAGAAATCAGAATGACAGAAGAAAACAAACTTTTAATGATGTATTCGATACTATGTGTAATAATTACTTGAAACGCATTGCCGTGGACCCTATTAAATCTGTTAATAAATAAATAAAACACATATTATGATATAGGTGGAATAGGTCTTTTATTTTAAAATTAAGATGTGAATAACAATAAAGAAAATAAATTACCGTAAAAACTAAATAATATACACAAACTTGAATAGGAATACTATACACTCCTTCACAGCATCTTTCAATACCGCGCGTACGATACTACGATATAGTGTCACCGCAGTGTGTGGGCACCTGATTCAACTTACTGTAATACTGCATTTAACTTACTAATAATAAGTTATTATTAGTAGTTATTATTAATAACTTATTAATAATAACTTATAAGTAGTTAAATAAATTACTTTACTAGCAATACTATCGTAAAATTAACTTAGTATTGTAGGCTGACAGACCGTCTTCGCTTGGAATCGTTTTACGTATAAAATTATTATATTATATTGTAATGGAATTTAAATTTAATACGTCCATTACAGTGACCCACTCAACAACTGCAGTCAGGGACGGATCCAGGAGGGGCCTAGCCCCCCCCCCCCCCAGACATATTTTTTTATAAATATAAATATTATATATTAAATAACAAATAAACAAAATTTAAACTTCTTTTCACGCTGTCGCTTTATACATATTAAATAATCAATAATTAACCTACCTACTATTATGACAACATTTTTAAATTAAGAATAAAATATAATATTTTTGTATTTGTGTTGTAAAAAAAATTGTCCCCCCCCCCCCAGATCTTTGCTCTGGATCCGTGCCTGACTGCACTACAGCAGAGCGATTACCACTTGCCCATATTTTTTCATTGCTGAAATTACAAAATATTTTGCGTGAAAGTTTTGAGTTTCGAATGCAATATGAACAAATTAAAATATTTAGTTTTCATGAACTCCTGACTCCTGTATTATGTTTAATAGAAACAATAATTACAATAGTGGATATTTTTAAACTAACACAAATTTCGACGTAAATTAAGTAATGACATCTCCAAAGCGCCGCTTATAGACCACGGCACACGGTCCACGCCTATTTTGGACGTCCTGCACGGCACGCACCGCGCAATAATAACACTTAAGGCCCGGCTGCCAGTGAGACACACTGCCGGGACGAATGGAAATTCGACACATCTGTCATGTTCCTCCAGGCCTAATACATACAAACAGTTTGGATCCGTGAACGGTAGCGTACTGGGGATGTGACGCGATACCGTCGTCCCACATCAGATCCATCGCCCCCGCGCCCGTTGCACACGGTTAGCTTGGACAAAGGTGGCCGCCATTTTCCTTTTCTGTAGATAAATGCCACGGCCAACTCTGAATTCAGCGAACTCAAGACGGTGGCTGCGTCTACCGACGCTTCTTCCGTTGTCTCCACTGCCGGCGCCCTGGATCCGCCACGGCTGCTGACGACGTCACCGCTACCACACGGATTCCGCTTGGGATACGAGCGCGGCTTGTTCTTGTTTCTCCCGATGACTACAGACGTAACGCGGGAACCGTCCATGGCGTTATGGGGTTGATTTCCCCTCCGTTTTCAGACGCTGCTTGACATAACCGTTCCTGGTGCCCAGTGGTGTTTTCGTAAAAAAAACCTACAGGGGACACGCTTATTTACGAATTTAAACTTTAAAGCAGCGTTTCCCAACCGGCGTGCCGCGGCACATTGCCGTCAGGCCTCCATAAGTGTGTTGCGAAATTAGTTAACGCTTAGGTGAAATTTCCATGGTAAGATAAAATATATTGAAGGAAAACCAGTACCAAATTTCTCACTAGGACTTGATTTTTATAATGCAATCGTAATATTATTCTGTTTTACCATATCAATGGACTTAATGTGTGTAATAAATTAAAATATGATTTTACATGAGTTTTCCTAGCCTAAAAAACACTATTTTAAATTATTTGCTAGTAATTTACTGATATGTTACTTTTTTGGTACTAATATAATGTCCTAATAATAATAGATCAAACATATATAAGTCAGTGTTAAGTGATCCACGGCTAGATATGATTAGGACTAGTGTGCCGCGAGGGAGAAAGGTTAAGAAACGCTGCTTTAAAGCAATGAATATTGTGGTTTTATAAACGCAAAACTAATTAGATTCAACCCGTCAAGGCCACTCATTTAGCTCTTGAAACCTATTTTCTGTGAAAAACTAAAAAAATCACTAACTACAAAAATATGCTTTTTGTTACTTAGTTTTGTGCATTTCTATTTATAGTAAGTATTAATAACGTTTTCATTGTACACATTAAAGTAATTAACATGATAATTATTGTACTATCAAATTAGAGCTTGTAAAATGATAAATTCACAGGCACATCCAACATCCAACAAAATTAAAAAAGTAATCCTGCATTTTTATTCTTTTTGTAACCCTTTAATATATTATAAAAAATATTAAACAAAAAACATTCAATGAGCAACAAAATAAAATACTAAACAAAACAAAACAACTAAATTTAATAATACATTACAATTTAAAGGAACATTTTAAATTTATAAAATTTAATCACATAATATTTAACTTTGAAAAATATTTGGTTTTAGTTTTACCCTTTTTTAAAAATCTAAATCAAACTTACAATAAGCAAGAACATAAAATATTAAGCACACAAAAAATAATACATTTTATTATTTTAACAGGAAACTTTATAGGAACATTACTTATTTAATTACGTCTTACAACTATAATATTACTGGAATAGGAAATCTGATGTTTATGGTAACACTTAATTACAAAACTGTATATAGACCTCACAAAAGCTGTCACAAACACTCTTTACCCTTAGTTTTATATGTATTATTTTTTGCTATTTTAGACTTCGTATCTTTGGCACATTTATGTTTTACCAGCCAATTTTTAACATCGGTTTCAGGATTCCAAAAAATTATTGGGGGTCCATTTATATTGATAAACAATAAATTAGCAATATTATTTATTATTAATCGTGAACGAAGATTGGTACAAATACTATTCACAAGACTGATCCCTCGTTCACATTCAGCTGTCGAACATGGAACTGTTTTAAGACGATTGTAGAACTCTTACATCAATTGTTTAGAATCAAATAATAACAAATACTATAAACGAATATACTGATTAATATAGGGATTATAGTATATTAGTAATTGATAATAATACAGATTGCTTAATTTTTAAATCACATGCTGTTTAATTTTTTTTTAATGATATAAGATATACGGGCGTGTGCTTGTGTATTAGCACTATTTTTTACAAAGTATACGCTAATCCACTAAATTGTAAATGGGTATACCCCCGTATACCCTCCAAAACACCACTGCAGTGGTGCACGACGAAACGCCATCACTACGAACAACGCTCTCAATGAACGCCATTGTAGTTGATTTTTTAGCTTCCATGTCTGTGATCACAATGTAAAATATTATGTTCTACGCAAGACTGTAGAAATAGTATGACCGGTAGACAACAGAATTTTTATAATGTGGGTAGGTACTATTTATTCCTAGGCGTTACAATATTACAGAGAAACACGTTGACGAGAAAAATCTTAGATCTGTAATAAATTGTCGTGCTTCTGATGAATTTGTTAATATACGAAATTTAAATGCTTATAAAAGAAGGTGTGTCTATATAGCTTTAATATTTTCAACCTGCTAATATAACAATTTATGAAGAATATTGTATTAAATTTCTAGCTGTTATCTAAGGCTATTCGTTGTTAATTACAACAAAATTAGAAAATCGGTCCATGAGAAATCGTTGTTTATCCAATGTCCAAAAAAATTAATATTCAAATACTCATGTATTCTAAACTTTTTATTTTCATTAAAGGTAGAAAACGTTTGACTAGTTGTGAGAAATCTTGTATTTGATTATAAATTTTTATTTATTTTTATTTATTTGTATTTAAAATTACATTTTTGGGATTTTGACGAATATTGTCAAAATTCTAACTTTAGAAGATCATAAAACACTCGTTTGAATTCACGATTTTTTTTAAATTAAACTAAAAAGAGTCGAACATTTTTTTATTGACAATAATTCAAAAAACTATTAAAATTCGAAAATGTCTTATGCTTATAAATAGCTTGAAAAGATTAGAAAAATTGTATTGTGTTTAGAAAATGCTGATCTATGGTTATTATTTTTTGAGTTGCACTAAAAAACCAAAATCGATTTACGTAAAAATTACCATTTTTCCTTAGTTTGTTTTTTACCGACGCCCTTAAAAACTACTGGATATTTTAAATGTTGGGTTCTCAAATGCAATTAACTTTCCCACCAAACAAGTTACTGCAGGTAAAAATTAAAGTATTATTTCGACTACTAATCGTGTGTTATCGCTTACACAAACACAAAAATACACACGTTATTGTAAAATCAATATATTTCAATATATCGCTCCATTTAAAATCTAAAAATAAGAAAAGATTAAGTTTTATTAATAAACTAAAAAAAAAAAAATTGTTTTTATTTGCATAATTTAATTTTTTACTGTATTTCAGAGTGTATATTTGTGAATTTTTAGAAGTTTAGTTGTACACATATCCTGCAAGTGATTTTTTAGTACAATATGATCTTACAAGCTCTGAAAATATGTCATAAGAGCTCGATGAAAAATATTTAAACAATATCTTGCAGCTTGGAATAATTCACCAAGTTATAAAGTATGTGACTCTATCTTCTATTATCATTTTCGATACCAGCTAATATATTTAATATTTATGTAATCTATTCCGATGCTACACGATTGCGAACTTTACTTTTTTGATAACACGCGATTGCGTATATTATGATTATCGGCGGATAAAAAAAATAATATTTTATAGGTACTTAAAAATTAAACTATTGCGGACGATTATTCGAGCTACGTTTCCAATTGTAATGTTATATAATATTATGGTTATATATTATAGTGACTATTGTAAATTGTTCATAATACTTACGACTGTTAAGTTTTTTTTTTTTTTTTTTTTTTTTATTAATGATAAGGCTTCAACAACTAAGGTTATTAGCCTGCAACTGTTAAGTTTATAGTATGCATTTTGTAGACAATAATGAAATCGATTATATATAGATCTAAAACTATAGCAAAAAAAAAAAAAAAAAAAAAAAACGATTTATTAATTAACTAATCGTGTTGAGTATTTGGTACACTTACTATAGCCACTAGTAAGGTAACTTAAATAATTCACCGACTTCACTCACCAGAAATATTTATCAACTGATGTATCACCAAGTGTGAATGTGTCTATCTAATACATTATTATTACTATCTTGTGATCAGTAACACGTCGATATCGGAACGTTGTTATAAAAGTTAGTAGAGGAAATGTTGAGAATATGAGATTTATGCTTTTTACGTGTACAGTAGGTATAAAAAAACAAAATGGAAAACAAAACACGTATACCTATAAAACTTATCTCCTTATTATATATTTCATACATTTATTACATACATAAATATTATATTATAGGTACGCTATAATAGTAAAAATATGTGTATCTTTTGGTAGTAGCCATACAGTTGGCGATTGAACTGTTGAATTAATTACTTTATCGACCAGTTATAAAAAACAAAATATATCAATAATCATGTTTATAGGCTGGGGACCTGCAAATAGGACAATCCGTGAGATTTATTTTAGTGATGCGTCACGCAAAATGAGTTATTATATAATGTTACGATGTTTTCATAGTACTAAACACAACAGCAGGTAATGAAATATATAAAAATTTAACAACTGTAGATATTATTTTTTTTAATGTAGGATAAAATTACCCTACACAGCATTTTTTAACCAACCATTTAAATTATATAAAAAAATTTATTTTTCACTTGGTATCGTCGTAACTTCTCAATGTAGTCAGAGTTCGGTATACTCAAAAAGTTTGTAACTTTCACTTTTTAGGTATCAAAGCACACGTTTTCGGTTCTTTTATACGGAATTTTCTATTTAGGCCTATATATTATATTTATAATATTATATCAATATAATATATTTCAGTAACAATATTTTAATAAAATAATATTTAATAAATGATATATTTGATAATAAATCATTATGCATTAGTGAGTGTAGGGTACTACGAACATATACTATATAATATATGGTGTCCATTTACCTACCTATGTTTATCATATTATACTATTATATACGAGTACTATATAAGTGGACATGACAATAATGTCAGTGTATAATAATTATTATTTATTAAATAAGCGTCCCCGCGATGAACTTATACTCACTGTACGTCAAACAGCCTGTCATTAGCAAAACGTTTTGTTAGGGTGCTACTATATAAATTGCCAATGTTGCTATTGTCAGACCTGTCTTTCCAATTACTTTTCAACAGCGTTCAATTATATAGTTTTTGAAAAGGGTTACAACACAATTTCTCATCCTTCGCTTATCACAAAAGTATTTACCACTTATCCATTAAGTTTTATACCGTCAGTTTTTAACACTTCCGATGTAATTATAATTTAACAATGTATTATAACTGTCAATCACGATTATTTTTAAGTGAGAATAATACATTTTTTATATTTTTTTTATCATTGATTTTGTTTCTAAATTATAAAAGTTTCTAATTTAGTTCGTTAATTATTATTTAAATGCACATTCTAAGCACATTTTAGTTGATCATAATAGACGATAGGGCGATAGCGGTGGAGGTCTACGTCTATTTAATGATTCGATTTTTGTTGATAATAATACAGACAGTAGAGAGCTCTGCACGGTCTGGTCTAGACCGGTCCAAAAAGGACCGGACCGGACCATGGTTCGGTCTTTGTCGGTCTTTGTGTATTGAAATTTAATGTGGTTCGGTCCGGTTCGGTCTCTTCGTTTAAAAAAAAAAATGGCCGGTACGGTTTGATTCTTAAAAAAAATGGTCCAGTCCTATCCGCCATCAAATTTATATTAGGTCAATATTGTCCGGTCTATAGTGATCCGCATTTTGAACGTCGATTTAATATTAACATTTTACATATAATTTATATTACGTTAAAAATAAAAATCATTATCATAATAAAATAGTCGTTCGGTCTGACATTTTTATTTTATCGGCATGATCCGGTCCAATCCTGGTCTCTGTTGAAAAGGATCAGTCCGGTCCGGTCTATAAGAAAACGGACCGTGCAGAGCTCTAAGACAGCAATACCGTTTGATAAACAAAACAACTGAAATCCTGCAAACCATAAATTAACTTCGTGACTGCATACCTTAAATTTGAACTAATTTTGTATTCTTGATCTGTGCGCATCTGTATCATTTAGCTTCAATGTACATTATATTTATTTATTTGTTGGTTAGGCCTTAACTATACTCTGTTCAGGATAAGAATGCTCAAATTCCCGGATAAATACTGATAACTGAGCCGCTGGTAGTTATCTTAATTCTTAGGTAAGGTTAGTAAATACAACAATATAATGTATACTATAGATTGTTTTCGTTCATACTATTACCAAAGAATAGAGATAACTGCCGGTAACCCAGTAATCTGTATTCATGCGCGAATTTGGGCATTCTTATCTTGAATAGAGTATAGTAAGGTTGGATTATTTATTTTACTTACATTAATCAATACTTAGTACTGCTGCAATAACGTAGAATGTTCAAGTTTCGAGTAACACACTACCAGCTATGTATAGTTTTATTTTTAACTGGGCGGTAAGTACTTTAACTCTTTATTATACAACCTACCTACGATTTAGGAGAGGTTATCCAAACAGAATAACAGAAACTATCTATAGATATAAATATCTGCTCATACAACTATAGAAATATACTATTTGTGTAAAATTGAGTATGTTATTTTTATAAGTTATTGAAGTTTGAACTGGTTTTAATAATTTTCTTAATTATTAACGAAAACTACTGCACAGATTTTAGGCGGTGAACGGGGAAAATCATATATTATGCACTCGATCGAACGCCTGGAGTCACATAGTACATTATATTATAATAAAAATGTAACGAGTATACAACGCGTGACGTCGCACGCGCAATAATATCGCAATATAATAATAATTAATAACATTGTAATAATATGAACGCCCGTCGTGTTAGACCTACCTATATACATAATATAGGAAAACGATGGCGTGACCGATAATTGGATCGGAAAATGGCCCCGTCCGCGTCAGTTCGTGACAAAACCCGTATAACCCTGTCCTGGCTATAATAATAATAATAATTGGTGTCCTGCCCCCTAAGCGTGCCGCGCCGCCACCAGCAAATCCTCCTCGTCGTCCTTCTCATCGCCATTGCACACGGCGGCGGTACGCCAGACATCCAGCCGCCGAACACAAGTCTGCCTACAACGCACACACACCCACACACACACACACACACACACACACGCACACACACGCACACACGCACACACGCACATACGCACACGGAGGGCGACGAGCTATATAAACGCTTCGGGCACCGTAATTCCGAGTGCAGTTTAACGAGCCAACATAATATACGCGATTCAATAATAATAATAATAATAATAATAATAATAATATTTAATAATGCGATGATTAATTTTATTTATAACATTGTATTATTATTGTTTCTTATCCCCAGACGTCGTCACACGCACGTCTTGGAAAGTTGTGTGATATCATCGTCACCATTTACTGCACAACACTATACAGTCACAGTGCCCAAATCATACATTGTCGCTCACTCGTACATATAGATATGCCATACCTATAGCGTCTAGATTTTAGACGCCACAATAACGCACCTCTAGAACAACACTATAAAATTCGTCAATTTTGAGTTATGACGACTTTCGAATACTTAAAAATATATCTCTATAAAATGCAGGAACGCTACATTCATTATCGTTTTTCGTTAAGCCACTAAACAAATGTGCCGGTATTTAATTTTTTATTTTTAGCTAATTTTCAAAGCAAGAGAGTCATATTATTTACTTTATGGTAGTAGTAAAGTACTAATTGGATAAATTAAAATAAGTATAAGTATACTTGTTTTAATTTATCCAATTAATCAATGAAGTCAAAATTCAAGACTGTCTTATTTTGATTGCACTAAATAAAAATTATTATCATCAATCATGTGATATGTTGAGTGCAAAACAGCAATATTTAGAGTTGTGGTGGTATTGCGTTTTATAACTTGTGATATTGCCAATGCTGAAACTAGGAAATTGATGCCCCAGGGCTAATAGAAATGTAGCGCCGTTACGTAGGTGGAGGTACGGGGTGTGCCGAATGTCAATACAGAACAAAATGTTAAAATACAAATCAAAAAGTATATTTTTATATTACAAATATTTTTATTGAAACCGTTGTTTTCATATATACCGTCTGTACGCAAAAACTAGGAAAGTACACAGTACACTCTATAACTCACTTACCTACATAACTCAGTAGCCTATACATATTTTATAATTTGATATGTATTATCGGGACTCGGGAGACTGATGATCCAGTAGTCTAGTTTTATGTCCCGCAACAGAATTAGAAAATATGAATAGAGTACACACATGGTTTATTACAGAATATGTCGATATTATACTTGAACTAATTAAATTCACATTATTCCAAAGAATTCTTATAAAAATATAAAATAATATATTAATATTATAATTTTCCCCGCAACAAGATTGTTTGGATTATAATATGTACAACTGTAAAAAAATCTGACAATAAAATTACCATGAATGAACTAATATTGGTGTAATTGTTAAGTTTGTATGACTATTATTTTCTGGATAATAATTTTTTTTTTTTTTTTTTGGGTAACCCGCGGCAACATAGGCCATTGGGTGTGGGGAGGGCACTGTAGGTTTTATATTGGGTAGGTTGGTAGGTTGGGTAGGTTGGTACACGTGTGTGTTGTGTTTTGGCAGAATTTCTAATGGGGCACCCGTAGGTTTCTGCCGTGCCCCGGGGTGGGGGGATGGCGGCACTTGTTCTCCGGACACCGTGACTTGCACGGAGAAAAATGCCGCCCAGTGGTCGAGGATCGAACTCGGACCGGCTGTGCCGAATCCGTCGCGTTAGACCGCTCGGCCACCTCGTCCCCCCTGGATAATAATTATAATAGAATAAAACAAATGTATTTATTTACTAAGTAACTAGCCGACCCGTCACAGCTTCGCCCGCGATTGGTTGTTTATTTTGCCTCCGGACGATGATATGTATAATTGTTTATTCAAATTTTATCGTTTAATGTGATCGGCAAGTAAATATAAAAAACGGTTAATGAAAACGTATTGAAATGTTCCTAGCGGTATTTATGACAAATATATTGTTATTACTAAAAAACCGATCCCGTGCATTGCGTTGCCCGTTAAATGTACCAACTCTATGTTACTCAAACTTTGATCAATTCGTTATTTAATATTCGGTATATGGTGTTCAAAATTTATCTTAACTTTTCCGTTGTCCGAAATAAAAATTCTGATTCACAGCAGTACATTACCAGGTTAAATCGGGAGATTCGCGGACCCCGTGTTGTTTGTGCGTAAGTGTATGATTATAGTGTATTACTCTAAAGTCTAAAGTATCAAAGTTATACCAAGTTTGTCGTTTTTACTTAATTCCACTTACAGTAGATTAATATAATCAATTAATAAAAAATTCCTAACCTAACCTATAACCGTACTAAAATCCGATGAATATAAAAAAACAAATTTAACCCTTTTTAAATTTGCCTATCTTCTTCCCAGAGGTCTAATCTACACACAAACATTAATTTTTATATATATATAACCCATAGCAACCGTTAATAAACAAAAATTTCTATCGTAAATCTCAAAATTCCTGTTTGAATTTTGAGATTAATTCCCTTTTTAAATTGGCCTATGACAGTCACAAAGAATGTGGCTTTCTATTGGTTATATAATTTTCGAAATCGGTTCAGTAGTTTCGGAGTTTATCCCGAACATACAAACAAACGCTATCATTTTATATATTAGTATAGATGAGTTTTCGGTAATTGTTTTTGTTTTTTACTCAAAGCTCAATGTTTGCTCAATCACTACCTGAACATTTCAAAAATAAGTAATGACCTTTTTTATAATATCAACTCAAGAGTTCAAAGCATAATGTTTTAAATATTCCAATCCTGATTAAGTTTATGAAATTTAAATAAAAATACATAATTTATTTTGACAGGTGTTAAAATTATTATAAAAATAATGATTAAAACAAAACTTTCTACATCCAGAAAATCAGAAATATTTCTACATTTGGAGCGTAGAGGCTACCATGTAATGTGAACTTGGTCCACCGACTTTGTTCTATAAATTTGATCGTTTTTAATAAATTGCCGTTTGATATTATTTTATATAGTTAATATAAATATAGACTTATATAGTAACTAAAGTAAAAAAAAAAATTCAACTTTATACGACTCCAAGTATAGGTACCGACCCCAGTTTCTGGTCAAAGCCAGACAGCAAAAATAATGACTTATCCAATGTTACAAATTTAATTTCCAACGATGACCACATATTGTTTCGAAGTCTAAAATAGTGTATGTATAATATTAAATAGAACAGCATAACTGGTGAATATTAATTGTTGGACAAATAATTAATACAGAAAATGTAGTACAATTATTTTTATTTTACTCGTCCGTGTTATTTTAACAAATTTATTTTTCAACCTAACCACGAATTAGATACCTACACGATATATGGGATGTAATGACGTTTTTTTCCTCGTTAATTCTATGTAAATTTTAACGGATTTACTATCATAATGATATGCGTATTATAGGTAGGTACTCGTTAATTGTTACCGTGTACCACGCGAATAACCTTATACGATTATGCAGTATGGACTAGCGGTAATTATAAATAATTTGTAGTTATCTATAACATTAAATTATAATTATATTTTATCCATTTTATTTCGTTTAGATTTCATTCCCAAATAAACCAAACAACAACCAACGTTATAATATTATAAATTTATAAATTATTATATATTATATATATATATATGTATAATACAAGTATATTCAAAAACATTTCATTAAATAAATGCACTCTGCGGCCGTTGTGTTATCTGGTTGTGTCGGTTTCTCGCGTATTATTTTTTCCGTCATTGATGTTTTTTTTTTTCATTCCGAGTAGGTATTCCTTTATTCTAAACCATTTCATTGTGCTCTTTGGACATTCTGCTTCAATATATATACATAATAAAAGTATTAGTCTCCTGCTATATCCGTATACTAACCAACATCGAATCGAATCTGGTAGACACATTATACATATAATACGCAAATAAAAAATAAATACCTACTAAAATGGAACTAACAATCGTGAATATCTCATTCTTAGTAAATTCAACAAAATATCACCAATTGGTAGTTCCCCGCTTTTAAATGATTTCAAATAGACAGTCAGTTTGAAGTCATTCTCACCCGTATTACCTATTATATAGATCGATTACACAAAGCTCTCCCACTGCAGTTATTTAGAAAAGATACCGGGGATATGATATCTTAACTGAATGCTAAACCTATACCATAACACCATAGAACCAAATACCAATTTAAATCATCCAGATTCGACAGCTGAAATACTCAACAGACATTCTCAAGTAATTCCTACCATGACTAGCAAATCCATATCTGCCGCCCAATTGCAACAAAACCAAATTTAAAACTATTCTCATCCTGTTTGTACATAAATATTGTATTTGAAAAATAATAATAAATATGTGTGTGCTATAGTGTTTGTGACGTGCACAAACATTATATTTCTTATTTCTAATAACATTGTACGATACCGATGTCATGTAGGTACTATAAATAATTATTTATCAATTTATTGTATTATTATTATTTATTACTCGTAGGTAGCAATATAGGTATAACCATTGATTATAAATACTACCTAGGTAGACTAAGTACGACTAATAAATTAAGGGGTTGATCTCCGGTCGAATCACGGTTGAACGCGATCTACCGGTCGATTTCAGATGGCTTGAAAGTCAGTTAGTATAATAGCAGGTAATTGGTTGTAATTTATTTTATTTTTTATCTAATAAATTATAATTGTGTATTTTTTAACATTTATGAGAAACATCAATGTCTTACTTAAACATCAATTTATTTAAAATTGTAAAGATAATATAATATAATATTAAGCGCACTTCTTCTCAATATTATAGGTGTAGGTATCCATTATATTTTATCAGTACTCAATATTACTGTTATAAAGTTTAAATTGCTTTTTTAATTTTTCTACAGCAAAACATATTTCTGGGAGATCTTTATAAAATAATGTTATATTGTTACGTAGGCATACTATCAGAAGGATAAAATATATTCACATATTATTATTCGCACGGGATAATTTATATTGCATTACATATTTTGAAATATATTATTGTTTCTTATAATATTACATCTTCTATTATCGTCCATCCATTATGTCACATTACAATCGTACGCTTGACAGGTAAAATTCTTAATTGGATTATGTATTTATGTAGATATTATGTAAAAATCATATTAAATAAAAATGTGTTTTTCTTAAATAAACTAATATAATAAAATATATTATAGAAATAATAAAATAATAAATTTCGTTTATATATTAAATAAACTAGGTACCTATCACGTATTATAATTTATTTATGTAATATTTTATTACGAAATCCAACGCATATAATAATAGACATATTCATGGTTTGTTACCATCGGGCAGTCATAGATGGCGCTAACGGATATGTGTAAGGCACCAAAAAATACAAAACCAGATTGTGTGAAGGGCCGTCGCTTCGCATAGTCGTATCGTTCAACACAATGCAGTACGAATGTACGATAGGACGTAAGCCAGTGTTATAATTATTAATTATTATGTACAAAGTAGAATTTATTGAGCTAAACATTTTGGTTGGATCACGGTTCACTATAGCTGAAATTGCTATCTACAATATTCATCCAAATGGCAAATAGCGTTTGTATTTACATCTTTCGGAGATAACTTATTACTAATTATATAATATTGTTTTGTCCTGAAAAGGGGTAAGTCAACATCAAAAACTCAAAAACCCAAAACGTGAATGGTAAATAATTAAACGACGACGCATGTGATTAAATTTAACAGTTCAATAATTATTATTGATCATGTTGTAATGTAATAATACCTACCGGCTACCATGCAATTAGTACGTATAATATTTTGAAAATGTCGGATGTCGAGAAAAATAAAAAATAAATTTTAATTTAATTGAATTAAAATGTTAGTAATATTGTTTATTCAAATTTAAATCTTTTATTTTTAGTACGTATTCTATAAAATGTTATATGATTTACATTTTACAATAAGAATATGAGCTCAAAAAAAATGACGTATATATGTATAATGTAAGACTTACATAAAAAAAGAAGTTACGACTAGTTATGTTATTTTTTGATTTACCAGATTTTATACCATCTTGATTAATATATTTGCTAATTTACTAAATTTAATTGACCACATAAAAAAAAAGAGATAGGTAACGTATAATAGTATATTACTTAAAGTATGTACATAGTAGGTATATTATATATTTATATAGGCATGCCTAATAACTCATATATTTTCAACAAAATTTAGTTTCCTATCAATATATTTTTTTTCCGTATTATGCGCATTTATTATTTATTTTTTTAGAAAAGTAACAAAGAACAAGATACAACTACAAGTACCTACCCCATCGGAAAATAAAATTGGGTAAATAAAACATTATTTATCAAAATAGTCATACGCAATAGACTTATAATATATTTATATAGCAATAACAAACATTTTTATTATGTAATAATTATATATTTATATTATAATGAATTATAGCTGCAGTATAAAACATTACAATTATTGTCAATAATTGTTATAAAAAAACTTTCCCGAGTTTATCTTAATAAGTTCTACAATATGCAGACATCAAATCAAAATACAAAGTATTAATATTAATATTTTTGAACTACAACAAAACAACTAAAGTAATTTTGGAGGACAAACTGTTATTTCAACCTCATAATGTTTTTAGGTTAGGGTCAAACAAGAGAATGCTGATTAAATACCTAACTAAATTACTAGTTTCAATAGTAGGTACTAACAACAATAATAAAAAAGCGGGTAAGTGGATGTCGCTCTGCTATACAGAAGGTTACAAGTGGGTCACTGTATAATGGATTGTATTAAACTCGAATTCAATGATATATAATATTTGTATACGAAAAACGATCTGAGCAGAGACGGTTTGGCAGTCTGGATATTATATATTGTTATTATTTATTATAGTCTGTAAGTTTAATTAATATTATAAATTACAACAAAATAACTAAAATCGTTATTTGTCACAATTTTTCTTTCGTTTTTATATGGTGATCAACAAAGCGTTGGAAGTTAAAATCCCGTTTTTAGTGTTTTTTTGTAATTTGTCGGTGGTTTTTCTCGTGGCATTAAATAACTATTGAGAAATTCGAAAAATTACCTCTTTAAAGAGGTAATTTTTAATACAATTTGCTAAAAGCTAAGATACTATACTATGTTGAAATCGAAGCACTTTTCTGGTAAAAAATTTGTATACAGGACAGTAAAAAATAAAAAAATAAACACCACTGTAAAACCACTAGGTCGCTTCCTCGCTCCGTTCATAATCTAAAAATACAATAGAATATAGAATATTGTAATAAATTGTAAAAATTATAAAACCGCAATGAAAATCGAGTGTTTAGCATAACCATTTCTATCATAAAATATCTAGCGATCCACGGTTAAATCCATCACACTAATGGTATTGAAAATATCTGGTACATAGGTAATCCTATACCCGAGGATGTGCATCACGAAGCTAATTTTTAAACTTTGCAAAGAGAGACTCACACAGAAATTTGATGGCTCACGAAAAACGAATATTTTTGTTTGTATATTATTATTATATAGTATAATTTTACAAATATTTTGACTCTTTTTGAGCTATTTATAGACTGAAATTTAAAATTTTTTTAATATCGATAAAAACATTTTTGATAAGTCAAAAAGCTTGAAAATTTTATACAATAGGTTCTCCATAAGTTGATATTATAATTAATGGCTATTTAAAAATATAAAAGATAGACATATGCACTTCATTTTTTGTGACGGTATCCCGTCAAAATAACGGAAAATAAACCACGAACTAAGAACAGTGAAGGTGGTTAGACGAATCTAGATAAGAGCGAATTACCATAATATGGATATTCGATAATGTATAGTTCAATGATGCTTTCTACGGACACGAGTAAATTATCAGTTTAATTTTATTCGTCGATTCGTGTAATTGGTGTACTATAGTATGTGTTATGTAATTACGTGTATAATATCATGAACGCAAATAATATTATATTAGTATGGAATACGTATTGAGTAATAAAAAAGCGGGTAAGTGGATGCCGCTCTGCTGTACAGCAGGTCAATGTATAATGGATTGTATTAAACTCGAATTCAATGATATATTATATTTGTATACGAAAAACGATCTGAGCAGAGACGGTTTGTCATTCTGGATTTTTTATATTGTTACTATTTATTTAAGTTGAATTAATATTATAATATTATAATTTTTTATTCGTTGCTATGGTGATAAGCAAAGCGTTAGAAATTAAAATACTATTTTTAGTGGATTTTCGTAATTTGACGGTAGTTTTTCCCGTGGCATTAAGTAACTATGGAGAAAATGACCTCTCTAAAGTACCATCTTGATCCAATTTGCTAAAATATAAGATACTATAATATGCTGAAATCAAAGCTGTCCTTCTGGTAGAAATGTTGTGTAAAGGATAAAAAAAAAAAAACTTCATTGTAAAACCACTGGCTTCCTCGCTCCGCTCAGAATCTAAAATAAAATATTGAAAATGTAGGTATGATGGCATATAGTTGAAAGCACAATGTATTTACGGTGTACAGAACACCAATGTGAAAGCCGAATGATAATTAAAAGCGAACCTATTAGGTAGGTTATATACTAAAAAGCCGTCGGATCATTCACATGTGGCCATTGCAAGTAAACTTCATGCAAGGATTGTCATTACAAAAATGAAAAACTACGCTATATTCACACACAACTTGTGTGACAAAAGTCACAACCATCACCACAATAAATAATAAGTTCTACACAAATACCATCTGGAGTATAATAGGAGCAATGCCATCAATATTTCCGATTAAAATTACACATCGCCGGCTTCGTAAAAGAAACGACTGCACGCCTGCGGATTCAGAATATCTTTTTGATCTTAATATTTCTGAAGAATTTAGAATAACCAAAAAATGGCACACAATTTCTGTTGCACGATCAAATTCTCGAATATTCATATTTTATCCACATGATAATTTAGACATAATGGACCGTTATGATGGTGATTGATTTGCGTATATTATGGTAAGTTTAAAACTTCGCCTTTAATATTTTCACAAATGTATACAATGCATGTATTAGTCAACGAAAATATCATTATAGTGAATATAATAATGATATGTATGCTTTACTGTCAAACAAAACTGAAGAATCGTATATTGGTCTGTTAACAACTTTAAAATAAAATAAGCCTAATTCAAATCTTAATAACGGAAAATAACAACAGCCCCGTATAATCTATATCCTTGATTCCCCTATAATGGAAAGTCCTTTATAATTGAAAAATCTGTTGACACCGAGCGATTCTGTTATAAGGAGCTGGTTTTACTGTCTATCATGTTATGGTAAATGATGTTACATAACGTTATGCGGTGATCATTAAAGTTATTTCCCGTATTAACGATATATTTTTTTTAGGGTGTCACCTAACCGTATGAAATTATGTAATAATTATTATGAGGTACCTACCTCCGGATATTTATGAATTTTAATTATAATGTTTGTCTATGACTGAACGAAATGAATTAAGGTGAATACACTAATTAAGAATAGACACCAAAAAGTTGTGATGTTGGAGTATTATTGTTGGCAGCGCATTAAATTCAAATTGGATAGTGCTCCGAATTATTGCGGACATTGCAGCCAGTGGACTGCCAAATTTTGTTAAACTATATATTTTCGTGGGTAGAACTTTTTTCTTTAGAAACTTTATTTCAACTTCATCACAACTTTTAGGTTGTGAATTATTTCTCGAGTAAAAATGTCAATCTCGATTAATTGTAAATTATTGGGCCACTCCCAAATTTTGTTTCAGTTAATTTTCGTCAGTAGATCTTTTGACATCTTTAAACAGTACCTACGTACAATATAACTTTAAAAAAATGTATTGGTTTTAGATGGCGACAACTTCACTCATGGTGTGAATATATCAAGTTCACATTTTTTATAACAATAATTACATAATAACATGTACCTATTATGGTCAATAACGTTACATTCCGTTTAACGTAATTTACCATAACATAAAATTATAACACATAATATAGAATATAATTCATACATTTCCCATTACAAATTTAAAGTTGTACCAGATGTAAAGAAATTATTTCTATAAATTCACATCAAAAACATTAAACTGCAATATGACTATTTTTCTTAGAAGTCATAGTTTTTATTTATTTAGAAAGTACCTACTTTAGTAAGCTTCATATTATATTATTTAAACGTATTATTTTCGTTAGTTCTATACAGGTAAGCATATTGAAGAAGTATAACAAGTTACCTAATACAATTATTTCGTGTATTCGCCGCCATCGGATACGAGTGATATCATCGTCTTACAATGAACCATAAATACGTGTAATTATTATACCTATATTCGATATCGTACAAAATTCTATAACTACAATGGAATGGCAATTCGATGACTGCCAAAATTTTAAATTGAAGTTGAAAAAGGGGAATTGCATTGAACTGGTAAAAAAAAAAAAACAATGAACGAAAACAATAGAGAAACCTTACGCTGTGTTATGGTAACGCCCAAAAGGGATCGAAGTTGCCGATATATTGGTTTGTGATAATAAAGGGACAAACAGTAAAATAAACGGATATTGACTGTCTGGCGAATGAATAACCAGCAGTATTTCGGAGGCTGCCTTTTCGTAAAGGTAATACAACACCATCTCGTTTTTTTTTCTCCAACATACCTACTTCAGTGTATTTTTGCGATTTGTCAAGTATATTGTTGTTATTCAAATCACAAAGTGAGCTATCGATTCATTTTTAATGTTTTCCATTCAAAGATTAAATATCGATGTCTATGTGTTAACGTATATAAAAGTCGGTACCTTTGCATTTACGAAAGATGCGTACAACACATTTTAATGTTAATCAAATCCACCTTAACCGAAAGTACAACAATCAGTATTTAATGGAATAATAACGGCAAGTATATATTTTTATCAGTTTGATTATCAATTATTAATTACAGTTTCTCTTACAAACACCTAAAATAAATTAGAATATTAATAGAATGTACGGGTAAATTCATAATGATTCATCATAGATACCTGCAGAATTTATGATCGATAGAACTTTGTTAAAATATTATGATTTAATAAAACTAATATTAAAAATAATGAAAGTATATTATATGTCATTATAGTACTATACTATTTAATACTAATATAGCAAAATATAATTAAGTAATAATTAACATCAAGTATAGACACGGAAAATAAAATTCGGTGACAATCAATTTTTTAGTTGTAGAGTTTTCCAACTACCTACAACAATTAATATATTATTATTACAATAAATTTCCAGTTATGTATACAAAAAAAACAATTAATTAGTAAAATAAGTATAAACCAATGTGAATTAAGAGTCTATCATCATAGTAAACCACATAGTATAGGGAAATTTACTATCTTATACAGTTATATCATTACAGTGTCTTAAAAGTCACTACTCCGGACTATTTGTCATTAAGTTGCTAGAGTACTGAGGAACTAGAAAGGGAGGATTGATTATCATTTTTTCATGTTTTTAAATCGATAATATTAGAATAGATCCTTTAGGCCTTATCCTATGAAACGAAAACTTTAAGGATGTGTAATTTATTATATTGTGATTTGGGGGGAATAGCAACCACAAATTTCCTTGTAACAGTTTTAAATATATTTATTAAAATAGTTAACAAAAAATACAATATAAAATAAAATACATACTTCAAATATTCAAATAATAAAATTATTAGGATTAGGGTTTAATAAACAATCAAAATATTTTTTTTATTATTTGAAAATAATACTTAATGTTACAACAAATTAAAGAATAAATATAGGTTATAACCATAACTTATGATTTTCAAATAAAATATTAATATTTAATCATATATAATATATAGGTATAAGCTATATTTCTTAATAAATAAAACAACTATATATTATACAATTATTTAGCTATTTTAGTGTAATATTTATTCTAAACAATTAATATAATATACAAATAGCAAGGAAATTAAAACAAACATAATATGTAGTGAATTTTATCTATTATATATATGTCTATAACATTAATATAAACTATAGTTTCAAGCTGTAAATATTCAATTAATATAATCGGTAGGTACATATTTTCTTTATGCGAGTAAATAATAACAAGTCTACAGACGAAATTATTAATAGTACCAACCTGTAAACGTTACTTTATTAATTATATTATACCTACTCAGTTAAATACAATATTCTTGGTTTAAAATCAATAACTCTTAGGTAACTCTAATGCATTAAAAATAACTTTATTGGTAACTACTAAAATAAATTCAGATAAAACAAAGTTATGAGATGTAACTTATTTAATTTTAATAACAATCACGTATATAGAGCACTCGTTTGCGTTATTATATTCTTACAATAATGGCTGTTCCTTATTGATTTGCGCAAAAGTAATTAATTGATACAATATTAGTAGTGAGGCTTAATTTAATTAATTTCGTCTTTATACTACTTTTACGATATTGAGATATCGTGGTTTTGGATGTATTAATATTGAAAAACCAATTAAAAACATTCACCACTTGTATTGTAGTATTCCTGAAAATTATTTTACCATTTTAATTGGAATAGTATACGAGAGCGGCATACCTACTATATTTGATTTGAAAATTGTAAAGAGTAAAGAGAAACGGTGAGCATGTGTGTAGTAGAGGAATAAATTCGTGAAAGACGTCGATTTGCGCACGGGGAGGTGCCAAAGAACAAGTTACACCCCCCCCCCCCCCCACACACACACACACACCATCATTACTGTATATTTATCATACACATTAACATGACGTAACAATAATACACACTAATAAGTAATAATACATATGTATATGCATGCATGCATACATACATACATAATACAAACATACATACAATATATTATGTTATGTATATATGTATATATAGAAAATATTGTATTTTCATAACCGTAGCCAAGTAAAGACAAGAGAGTGTACGCTGAGAGTTCGCATGCAAATTATAATACTACTCGGAATACGTGCTTGTCACCCGATATTCCATGAGACCATGTAAAAAATAATAATAAACTACCCCACATATTTATTTCTCTCTCGTTCTGTCTTTCTCACTCTCTCTCTCTCTCGCTCTCTCCCTCACCCCTCAAGTCGCTCACTCTTTCTCTCTCTATCCATCTGTACCTTTCTGTCTCTGCTGCTGTCATATAGATATATATTACATTCTTATTATAATAATAATTCCGCTTTGACGCACTTCATCCAGACCTAAATAAACCGTCAAAAGAAAGAAATCCCTATTCCCTTTGACGTGAAATGAGACGATATCGCGAAAAAAAATTAATATAATTCCACGAACCGCTTATTCTAACCCCACTCAGCCCGGCGTTCGCGAAAGAAGTTGCATCCCAGTTTCTGACATGTATACAAGGAGAGAGAGAGAGAGAGAATCGGAAAACTTTGGGACCCTTTGATCAGATTAAATAATAATCCACGGGCGCGCTGACTAGTGCGTTTTGCCCGAACTTTCAAATTGCTCACTTTCAAGTCAAAAGGACGCGCTCCGCGAGTATACTTAACGTAATCTCGGCTACCGTCCAAGAAATCCAAAATTATTATGCAATTCCGAGTATTAATATTCAAATTTAATACAAGTTATCGGCAAGTTTCTTTTGAAGTCTCCACCAAGAAAATAAATTATACCCATAATTACATTTCGTGCGATCGGGCGTAAACAGGATTTTAATAATGTAATCTCAGGAATAACTACAACGATTGCTTCAGTAGAACCAAGTGGACACATGATAATTTACCCACAACCTGATGGTATTTAAACCATTGTAAACTCGTATTTCAATTCTTTTTATCCTTTTTCTTAATCAGACCACGGCTCATGGGCCGATTAAAAGAAGCGCTCCAATATAGACCCTCGAGGTCCGAATTTAATATTGCCGAATTGAAATGGAACAAGTCATTATTATTTAATACAATATTCAAGTACAATATATATATTATTTTTCTATTGATATTTAATTTATTATACAAAAATACTCCTTCACAACGTACTTATTGGATGTAAGCAGTGGCGTATTTAGGGGGACCAAGAGGGGCACGGGCAACACTTTTTGGGGTGCAGCAAATTTTTGTATCAATTTTGTATAAAATATAAATTCTTATCAATAGACGATTTTGTAATTTTCTATTAATATTCATATTGATTTTAACCATGATTTTAATGCAAGAATGCCCTATACGGCTTTTATTGATGTCTTTTTTCAAGAAATATTAATTTGTATTATGTTCACTATTTTATAAATAGATAAAAAAAATAAATTAATATATTTTACAATTTGCTTTAATTATTTTTTTATCACAGGCACTTATTAGGTTTTTATACTGTATGTTATTATTACCATATCACATGTGTTGTAAGTTTTTCTATGGGTGAGAAAAATTGCTAAATTTAAAGGGAAGAGGGCATTAAAAAAATTTTTTACCCAGGGCAGCAAAATCCTAAATACTACGCCACAAGAACAGCAATACAATATTTTAGTTTAGAATAAGTATTTAAGACTTAGGTATCTGCATAAACATTAACGTATTTAACCAACAAATACCTATGGTGAATTTGAAATTTGTAGGCTTAAAATAAAATAAATAATAGATTTATAAAAACAATAACAATTAACAATTATTAAATAATATTAGTTTCTATTAAGTATTTTTAATCAGATTTTAAAATTAAATAGAAACAGCAGATTCTAATTTTGTGATTATTTTACCGTCATATAATATTAATTATAAGAGTAATATTTTATAGAGCAATAATTTATTTCTTCGTCACTCCGCAGGTATACATAAATGTTTAAATAATTGATTGTAAAATGTGTACGAAATTAGTAGTTACCTATACAAAATGCATCTAATTATTTGGTGTGATTTTTAAGCAAAATTTGATTTTAAAATTATGTATGTAATGAATACTGACATAAAAAACAATAAAAAGTTGCCTAGAACCTCAAGTTCATAAATATCTATACCTAATATTATCTCAAACAAATTATGAAAATATAATAACGCAAAATGTTTTCCACCCCGACAAGAAATGCACTTCGATCATCCACCACGTTTTAATATGATTGAAGGGTGCAGTTTTCCTATATCCGAAAAAAAAATAATATTATTTTCAAATTACAGAACTAATAAAAGATCATTAAAAATGTTATGTAAAAAGTATCAGTTGAAAAATAAAAATACGTTTTATTCTTGTAATATACATATACGTTATTGAAAGCCCAATAGAATTAAGTATTTAGCTTAACTATTAAAAATAAATATGTTAATAACATCCATAAGTAATTTTATAAAATATTATGTGTACACGTATCTCTACTTATGGAAAATTGGAAATTGTAGTCATGAATTATTAAAATTATAAACCTATTAACTTTTACATGGCCAATCTTGAAAAAATTAACATTAGCAAAAAATTATAATTTGAGCATCTCATTAAGCATTGATTTTTACGCATTTGCATATTTTTTCTAATATATTGTACTATATAATATGCTAGGTACGCACAAAATCCATTTGATCCTGTCCATTGGAATTCCTGTTGGGAATCTTAAAATGAAAATTGATTTGCATAATTTTGCATACATTTAATCATTTTAAAAGTAATTTTTCTAACATATGATCGAAGTTTTAAATCACAATTTTTAGTAATTTTTATGCTAAGGAAATAATATAACGTTGTACGTTATTTTTTTTTTTTAAATTTAAATAAGTACTAAATTTCAGAAGAAGAAAATATTGTTGACATGATGGCATTTTATCTAAATAATTGTTTTGACGGTGAAATCGTCATTTGCAATATTCAATGACTACTACCGCATGCCTTGTTAAATAATTCCCTGTCAATTATTGATTTGATAATCGCTATATCTAGTAAATAAAACCCTCTAAAAGTACTGTCCCTAGCAACAACGTATTGTTTTTGTTTTTGATTCGAAACCATGGGTTTATAATATTATAATATTTTGTGAATATATAACTATAAGAGTAGGGGAAACCAGGGTAAGTCGAGAACTAGAGGTAAGATGGGACGTCGTCTTATCACAGAAACTATTGAGTTTTAGGAAAACATTAATTAAAATATTACTATTTGGGATTAGCGGGAAAAATTCAATAGAACAAGATGAACTTATACTAAAATTGTTTTTTTTTTTAAACAAAATAGTTATAAAACAGAAATATCAACAATTTAAAAATTATTTAGTGAAAGACATAATATTTTAACTCCGACAGATCGAGAGCCAGAAATCGTGGACTTTTTTTTTATTCGATTATAATATATTTATTTGTACATATTCATATCCATATTATATGGTCGGTTATATTATGGTCAAAATGTGGCATAGGGATGATAATAATATTTAATATCAATGTATGGTGGTATACCTGTAATGGTCAATTATTTTATTACTATCATATCGTGCAGAGCCGATGAATATTATCTGATTGTCATTTGTCGTGATCCGCACATATTACAGTAATTCGACTGAATAGCGTGGCATGGCGAGATAGACAAGCCGCACGAAGTTGTTTTTTAGCGAACACATATCCTTATTATAAGGAAGGTATAATACCTTCTTAACCCATAATATATTACACCTCCGTGGAAACGCTGAATAATTTAATGAAGCCAAAGAGAACTTCCCCTTGCTCTTGACCCCTCCAATACAATATTCTGTCTGTTTATTGAATGTAAACTATTTCCAACATTCCAAGACATAGCAAGTATAGGTTAGGCACTGTATTATGGTTGTGTAGGTATACCATCTCAATTCGGCGTGTTAAATATGATATTGGTAGGTAGGTATTGTCCGCAATTCACAAGTGTAATAACAATTATTGTATCTTTAATTGTTGTTGTTGTTTTTTTTTTTTTATCACGAATGTTGAAATATTTTAAATACACGTTGAAAGTATTTATGATTTTATCTAGCCTCCTGGGCCCTGGCCCCGAGGAAAAGAATGGGAAGCCTGTATTGCATAGCATATATATTATATTATCATACAATATAAGCAGTATAATATATGACTTTTGTGAGTTCATTTCGTCAATTTAAATCGGTGATTTTTCGTAAACAATAACAATATAATGCTATCGTTCGTGGACCTTGGTGTGCATCCACCCTCACTACGCTGCACCACCCGCGTTGAAGAACGAGTGCGGTCTATGGCTATGTAGAGACCTCCAGTGGCTGTGCATTGCGTCCGACGAACATCCCGCAACACGCATATATATATATTATGTGTGTGTGTGTATTTGTTTAATATTGTATAAGTATATATTATTATGTACTCGAAAGTACGATTATGACGATGGGTTCGAGTGGGCGACGGCGGACAGTTGCGCGCGATTTGGCGGTTGACGTCGATGTGTTTTTCGACAATAGGAAGGGACGACTCGCGTTAACTACACCGATCCGAGTGCGGTAGGTACCTCCTATACATATTATATACATGTGTGTGCGTGTGTGATTATTACATTATTATAATACAAATATAATATATATATTTTTAACAGCAGCGCGTGTGGTGCCAAAGACACTGTGAGAAACGCTGGCAGACCGGCAGTCGTCGTGACTTGTCAAATTCGAATTGTGGGTGTATGTGTACGTGTGTGTGTGTTCGCGCGCGCACTACATTGTTCCGTGGCATTATGTTTCTACGTGTATATATAGATGGCGTCAACATTCCTCTAACAATGTTTGAACAAGAAAAAGAAGAATAATAATATAATAAGATTATAAAAACGTACATACCAGACGGACTGGCACTGGTGGCGATTCATGGAAGTATGGAACGTCTCCGGCCCCGCTATAATATAGACGTGTCGTGTGAAAAATAACAGCAATATAATATGCATATAATATAGCGGTAACCGAAGATTTTCGGAATATTATCACGTACATTTCTCAACTCTAACTAATAAATAAATACACGTACAGGGCCATAGGTACTTAGTACGGTAGTAAACGAATATATGGGTACGGTATAAAAGTATAGTAATATGTATCTGTACGACAACAGTTAAATTTATTGTTGTCCAAAGAGTGCAGCAGAACGTATAATGCCTGCAGTAAGTTACCATTATAATATATAGTTATATATTAATGTGTAGATTTGTCTTTCTCAATATTTTGATACTACTGATTTTAACTGATAGTTTTGAAAAAAAAAACATAATAAGTATAACATTCCAATAATATAAAATGTCTAGTAAATAAAAATTGATATATTTGAAAAGTTTTCAAAAATCAAATCAAAATTTACGCAGTTTAATTAACTATAAAATGTAATGATTTTAATTTTTTCGACATTCGATGTGTATAGGTAACGGCCAACGTTCTTAACTCTGTTGTAAGTGAAATATAATAATGTATATTGACGGTATTTATTGTATATTTTGTGTTTTAGTACGCATTACGGTATTCGTACAATATTGCAATGTGTAAATTAAACTAGAATTGTACAGGTAATTCGTTTTATGTTTCACAATCGAATTCGTTTTATCGTAAAATGACATTTTGATTTATTAATGTTCGCGTTGGATTACATGCGAAATGGTAAAAAAAAAAAAAAAACTATAGGTAGGTACCTGCGTAATATAAAATTATTTTACATAATATGTTACACAACGGACAGGACTTCATGGTATATATATTTTAATCAAATCAATCGCGGGATTCAAATCGAGGCATGGTAATGAGAATGGGATTTCCATGTGTGAAATATAATTATCAGTGTTATATACATATACATATTATATATATATATATATATATTCCAACTATTTAGTACACCGGCGCTATGATATGTGCAGTGTGCTGCTCCATCATGAATATGCATTAGGGCAAACAAATTATGTAATTTAATTGTTTTATATGCGCGTGAATATATTAATTCGATTATACGTGTTAAATAAAAATCACGAGGGTAGATAATTATAATAAAATATGCACAATAAACGTAAAATGCAAAAAGGGTTATTAAAAATAATTACGTGGGCAATATAGAATGGCCGCCGTACATGCACCTACCCATATAGTGCTATATTACAATATAAAGATATAAAAGTTGTATTATAATTTATAGGCATAAAATAATATAATAGTATGCGGCGTGCACCGACGCACTAACCTAACCTAACCGACACACTGCGCCAAACGCAGTAGGCACCTAATATTATTAATGCTTAAGCCTCAAGTCCCAATAAAATTTGTTGAACAGTAGCCTGCGAGCTTTATAATATTATATAATAATACCTATAGGTAGGTCGTAGGTACATACCACATAATATTATTATAAAGCACACAATATAAACTATTATATACTATTATTATGCCTGCAGCAGAATCAGAGCTTTAGCTAAACATCAAACACACTGTATATACAATATGCATATATTATGATATTATATAAGAGCATATACACCTATATACCTGTGTGTAACTATAGGTATATAAATATTAAATATATTTTATAATTTTTAGAGTATTATATAGTATAATAGGTATGTGTAAAAAAATTAATTTAAATTTGAAAGCGGCACAGCCGTCGTACACCGCACCCACATTAATAATTTCACAACTACGCGTCTTTGCTAATGGCCTTTAAACGAATGCAATATTTTCAAGTGTGTGTTGCCAAGGAATATATATAGGGTAAAATATAAATATAACACGTCCCGAGTGCACCGCGGGACGCGCGTATTCTGTGCGTTCGAACCATTGGTTTGCAAAACAGGAGGGAGGGGCGTTAAGTCTTAGAATTTTTTTTTTCCTTTTCACCGATATTAAAATGTCCACTACTATACGCATTATATAGCTGTAGTTCTATCCCCCACCGGGCCTATTCCATTGTTTTTCAATTCACTAGCTGTTATGCTAATTTCCACGGAACGTTCCCCCTACCACATAGACTGCATCGCGTAGACGCGCACTACAACAATCACATTGTCGCCATTGCATTTCACGTGTGTGTTTCCCGAACAATACGAATCGTTTTGAATGCGTTTGTGTTTTCAAAATTGTACTGTTCAAATGAAAGGTAATCCGATATTATTTTATTATAGGCATACACCTACGTATATTCACATATTCATTGGAAGTGGCCCGAAACATTGGACGAACAAATATTCCATTAGAAACAGCGGGGGGATTGTTTCATTGTGATAAATATTAGGTGTACTCATGTTCCATATTAAGTTAAAATTAAATTTATAATAATATAGGTATGAAAAATTGAGAAAATCCGAATTGTCTGCTGTTGGTTGCGTATATTAGGTAATAACGCATAAACATATTATATTATAGCCTATATAGGTCTAGACAATTTGCATAGTATTTTGACTCATGTGATTATATTATATATATATATATATATAGGCATTATACCTACAGAATTTCGACACTATTATATTGTATTTTAAGTTACCTAGAACGTGGATAGAAATATTTTAAACATAAAATATTTACGTTTTTTAATTATATTTTAACACATTATATCAAAATCCGTTACACATTATTTACCCATATATGTATATATATAGGTACCTATATTATGATATGTATAGGTGGATATGCGGGTATTCATACCTTATTCATTACACAATACAATTATATTTACATTCACGTAACATATTATATAGGTAGTTATAGTATTATATAGTTACAGACTTACTTACAGTCCACGTCATTAAACGAACGCCCTACCATCTGTGCAGGATCTCACAATAATTATTTTATTAGTTATAAGTTATAACTAAAATTACTTAAATAATTTTGATATGATTATTTTTATAATTTTCTTTTTTTCGAGAATGTGTAGGAAACATTTTATTTGCTATAGGTTTTAGACATAAATACGTTTAACTTAATTTTGATTATTTGTGTTTAGTTACTATCTTCTAAGCATTAGATGGCTGATTTTCATAACTAATAAGTAATAACAAATTGACGAATGATCAGCTAATTGTTTAAAACTAAAGATAATTTAGGTGTCCCAGCTGAATGCTGATCAACATTCAATATGGTATAATTTTAATAAGTGCCCGGGATTTCGAGCACACCGAGCCTAGACCACGACCACCAATAGGTACATAGATTAACGTTGTAAAATATTGTTATACAGGGTGCTTCACCAAGCATGCTCATTTTTTTCTTTGATAATGAATTCATTATATTTACAAATTCTTGTGATTTTCTACTACCTATGAGTGTCTGTGACGATACAAACTTCTGTTTTTCAATGATAACCCCCCCCCCCCCCCACCCTTTATTGTAAATAATTTTGTGAATAATTTTTTTAACAATGTTGATATTCCTAATTCAAAATTCAAATGAGTAGTTTCTTAGTTATTAAAATGTTTGTATTAAGGTCTAAGGATAATAGTCCTTAAGAATATAGTTTTACATAAATATAAAATAGACGTACAACTGGATTTAGTATTTTAATATTTAATATTAATGACTACGATTTTAAAATCATAAATATTTTAACATCCCATTAGGTATATACCATGGACCTTTTATCCTTAGAACACAAAGGTGTGTAACTCAAAAACTACCTGTACACATTTTGATTCTGATACGTCAAACATTTCATAAAAAATATCCATTGTATAAATATATAGTTGAAAATGAGTGTTGCCATTTGAAAAACAGAAGTTTGTATCTCCACAGGACATTCCTCAAGTAGTCAAAAAATCTCAAGAATTTAAAAATATGGTCTTAGAGTATATTCAAAAATTCCAAAAATCAGATTTTGAGTAACTGCATGATTGAAGAAGAAAAGGGGTGAGAATCCTCGGGGAATCACCCTGATATTGTACACACAGTACAAGCATTTCAATGTACCTACTACAAACCTCTATAGAAAAATGGACGAGTTGAATCCCGGTGAAAAATATCATCCCGTTTTCGACCAATTATTTACATAATTATATTAGGAAAATTTAACGTGTTTATAAAAATTAAAAAAATTTGTATTGTAATATTTATTTTTTCCTAGCTTGTTATCTATAAAATATGTTATTATACGCTGGGTTTAATTGGATGTTAGACATTAACGCCGAGTTATCTATATTATCACAGATAATAGAAATACAAAAATCCCATACGCGACTTGTGCTGCTGTATTAAAGTATTAGTTTAAATCAGTCAAATATCTATGTGTAAACGCATCATTACGGGTGCGGTACATATATACGCCCCGTCATCCTGCAAAAACTAAAACGTCTTATATATTGGGGGCGATCAATTAGTTTTTCGTCACGCGAAAATGCACCCTATACCTAATTATACTGCTGTTGGCCACTGCAGTAATATAATAACTACGGTGCATATCGACGATTAATACGATTCTATACTATAAGAAGCAAACGATATAATGCACAGTGCGATACACTTAACATAATTTGTATAACGCATAGGTACCTATTATTTTAACCAAAGTTTTACACGACTTTTCTGAACCTATGCCTACTTATTATTTCAAAAACTGTTAATTACAGTTTAATGTATTATCGTTTTGACGAAACTGTATTTCACCAAGTCGAAATTTCTCATCACGGCACAACACCATCATAGGCGTAGCGTGATGAATTTATGTGTGGGGGGGAGGGGGCTATAGCCTATTATGTTTCTGGTTCACAACATAATATTATATTCTACAAACGTAACTAAAACTAAAATTTGCGGGTGGGGGGGGGGCTAAACAAAATTCCATGGGGACTATAGCCCCCTTATTGGACCATTTTCATTCTACGCCTATATGCACGATATTATAGCATTATAGTGTTTATAATGCTATAATATCGTACACGCACTTGGACGCCTGTTATAATTATTGTTGTAAAACTTGAAGACCAACTGATTAAAATTAGGCGGGTATATTATATAGGTATACCGGTGAGTAGGTGGTATATTGTATGTCCTTATACATTGCAGTGGTTTTCAAACGTATATATGCATCCAACGAGCGGTATGAACCGCTGGCTCTTTCACCATGGAACCTAACCAAGATGAAAATATGTTCTACGCGTTAAAAATAAAACCTGCAGATAATTATAGTAGGTAATCATCGTTATTATCTATTTTTATTTCTACACCGTGACTTCTCTGACCAACAATGAACATTTACAAGCCACGACGTCGTCCCTTGGCGCCGTGACGCAAAGTTTGAATATTATATAACATATAATACTCGTATAATATGTGACTGAAAGATTTATCAGCGAAATCCGGTGAAGTTCCAAGTACGCGAGGCTCGGCCGTGCTATAAGCTTGACTAAAATAATTTTGTACTGTATAATTGCGGCGAGTATGGTCAACAGAGATATTTTCTGTTTCATGAAGAATCTGTAGTCACGACCGTCCAACTTACAGTGTGATTATCATAGTGTATAATATTATTATATAAATAGATGATTTATTTAGAATTAATAAAATTATGTTTGTATTTATTAAAATATTATAGGGTCGTGTACTTATGTGGATAGTAGTAAAATAAGCTACCCTCCTGTAGTTACATAATATATTGTATCTTGATAGTCCATAAATACATTCATAGTTTATTATTTATTTTGAACTTTTTGTTTTTCTTTAATTGGAATATACAATATATACCTAAGAGGCACAATGAGTATATGTGGTAGAGAAAGAAATAACACATATACATTAACACAACTAGCATTTATTTTGAAGTAATTATAAAACATAAGACTTAATAGATGTGGATATACAGCGTATATAATTACTCATAATTTCAAATATAGCTTATATAATATTTTATATGGCCAAGAAATATGATGTTATGAAATATTACTTTTGTGCTCATTAATTCAATCATAACGAAGGATGAAGGAATAGTCGTGTAATATTATTTTATCTAAGTGGATTCCCAAAACTTATCCAAATATAGGTTGTATTTTATTAATATAAAAACTATTTTTAAAAAATGATGAGAAAAGTTACATGATCCAACCAAATGATTGGATGGTAGAGATATATATTCTTAAGCGGCATATATATATATACTTTTAAAACTTTAAATAAGATCAACTTTATATGAATATAGGCTGCAATTATACTACGTAGGTTGATATTGTGAAATTATTATTTTCTCTGTATAATAATATCTAAAGTCTAAATGGACCAAAGTTTTCCTGAATACCTTTAACAAAATATACGAGTACTTCAAACCTACACGAACACGTAATATTTATAACAAGTATACATTTATTATACATTTATATATACACGCCAGACGTCCTGCAAAAAAGTTTAACCTACGGTGGATATCTGAATACTGTATACATATAATATATGTGATTCTATCAATAACTTTTTTTCTGATCAGTAGGGTTTGTATTTTAATTGTAGGGCTTCTTTTTTTAGATATGAGATAAAAATCTAATTTTCGTACATACATTCGTTTCATGTCATTCCAAATAAACCAATTTATTTTTGCTTTTTTTTATGTAAATGCTTTTTTGCAATTACTCCAACTGAGGCATTTTAACATGTTAACTATGCTACGGAGTAATAAAAAAAAATTTATTTTAATTAATAATAGAAATGTAAAAATCAAGAAGACCGACTAAATGGTTATTGGATTATTATTGTTTTCGTTAATTGGCTTGATCATTAAATGTATTAAACATTTTAACGTAATGTTATCATCGATAGCTTATGGGCCTACAGATAACCTACAAATCTATAGCAAAATACTAGGTACCTAGTCGATACTTTTTTTCATTTAAATTAATTTTTCAATTTTATACCTAATTTAAGTTAATTTTTGGTCATTCTTTTTTTTTTAAATAAATACTTATGTTTTTTTTGTTATTAATTGTTCTTTAAAATCCTAGCCCTACTGACCAGTGTTTTTGAAATATGATTTTAGATAGTTGATAATGTATCAGGAAGCCAGTCGACACGTCGTAATAATATATTATATAGTTGATGGTTTATTAAATCTCAAAAAAAAAAAAAAAATTGGTAAAATAGGTATTTTACATTCAATATTGTTTATGAACACATTTCGAATAAGTAATTATTCCCAATGAATATTTAAATACGTAGTTGGATGAAAGCAGGTTATAACGAGGATGAGCAGGGAGAGACACCCTGCACTATATTATACACGCAAGTGCAGCATCGATATAATACTATTATAATAATAATATGTTCATTATGTAAGGCGGATTTAATCCTATTCAAATTATTATATAATTTTTCGATAAAAATATCAATCGTGAAAACTGTACTTAATATAGAATAGTGAAACGTAAAATACATTTACGACATGATATAATTTTCATAATTATAAAATAATATATTATGATATTATTTACTGTGACATTAAAACGCATTACTTATACGAACGTATATTATTTATATTGATAATGAATCCGGGTTGATATAAAACGGGTGTGTGTGTGTGTGTGTGTATTATATAGGGTGAATACCTATAGTGTCGACAGTTTGTAGCCGGCCAATAAATTATTATTGTAATAATAATAATAATATAATCCACTATATTATACACACCGGCGGCTGCCATGTAAAACCGAATAATAATTGACAGGACGCCTCTCCATTGTCGCAGTGCCACGTCAACGCACTATATAGCATCAATTTTTGTCGTTATTTGATTTACCGTTCGCACCACACTAATGATTGATAAATGACTGGGCAAACATTCGGTTGTTTACACTCGCCCGTTAACTGTAATGAAATATTATTATGTCGTTACGGTGTGTTTCGACCAATATGCCAAGTATTTTTTTTTTTTATTTTTTTTTTAAACAAATAACAAACGAACGTAATAGGTTTGTATTAGGTTTATGAAGCGTGTCATCTGTGTTTATACTTACCACCCCGTCCAAAGTCTTTGAGGCCATAGGCTCGCAAGTGGTATTTTTTTTAACGCGTTATACCTATACCTGTCTACCTATAAATACGTGTATTATTTTAGTTTTACTTTTTTATTTCTCAGACAACAATTTATATTCATTGCGAGTAGCAATATTATTAAAATATTATTCTAGTTGTAGTTATCTACAACCAACCTACTATAGGTATTACCTGTTCACGAGCAATAACGTCGCATAATTATTTAATATGCCTATATTATAAATAATAATAATTTGTAAAAATAAAAGAAAAACTGATAAAACTGATTAAAACGTTTTTAACAATATATAACATCCGATATACAAACCTCCAATTTTTATATATAGTTGAACCCCGCGTGGTACCTAAATATAATAATAATATATATATAATATTATATATCCGATATGGTGATATGCCTAACTACCAAAGACTTAGCGTTCATTGTATAGTAATATATTATGTTTGTGGAGCCTTTATAATCACCCACCGTGTATATTATAAGAAAAGACGTGTGACATCAGTTCTAAAAACAAAAAGTCTACTTGCTTGCTTATTGCTATTATTCATAGTGGTTTTGCAAAAAGAAAAAAATTATAATAAATGGACCGTGAATTACGGTGGTTCCTTACTCCGAGATGCATTTGTTTTAAATGCACACGAGCACAAAACGTATTATATATAATTTTTCTTAATTCATGCAAACACATTGTATATAATGTATATAGGTAGTATTCTTTTATTCTACTATAAACTGTATATAATAATTGTATCAAAGTAAAAACTATAAATTCATTCACTAAATTTATAAAAGCTTCCGTATTATGAAAAGAGTATGGTAAAAAATGATATAATGCTCATAATATATCTGGAATATATTATGTGTTACTTATATTATATCTGTATAAAAAAAAAACATCATGATATTAATAATATACTTAAGTGCATTATATTACAACTATATTATGTGATACTAAAATACGACGCTTCAATATTATATATTAAGAGTTGGAGTTCTTTTGGAACTTAGTAAGTATATTATAATATGGCGTTGTGCTTATTGTACATGAATAAATAAGTATGTTAAACATTAAAATGCATCCCATCTGCAAGATTACAACACACATTATTTATTTATTCATTTATTTATTTATTTATTTGTATGTATGTATGATAATTTGTTATACCATAGCTGCAGATTTATTCCAAATATTATTACTGCGATTGTAAATATATTGCTACAAACAAGGATATTTGCTATGTAGTACCTATATTCGCATTTGTACCAACACAAATTAAATAATGTTATAACATACCTATAACTGCGGAGAAATCACTGTGTAGTTATCTTATCTATAGTACAAAGATGATTAAAATTGTAATTATTTAAATCCATACAGTATTTTAATTAACAAGTTATAATATTCTACATGGCATTCGTGTACATTTATATAAAATAATAGCGTAAACATAAGCAAATAGAAAATTTAATTATCTTAACTTAACGAAATATATTAAACTTTATTAGAATGAACTCTATATTATTTACTCTATTATATTAAAGCTATAATATATATATTAACCAATTCCAGAATATATGATGGGAACCGCCTTTGGGTATTTGGTGATTAAGACCATAGATTATTTAATTAAGACGTTTAGACGTTCTATATATATAGGTATCATTCATCAACGCAATAAACGTATGGTAAGTAGAGGGCTGACGGTATTTCCGGTATACCGTAAATACCGGTATACCGGTATTTTAAAATTATTTTGGTAAACGGTATACCGTAAAAAACCGAACTGTTTCGGTATACCGAAACCGAAATGATTCGGTATACCTAAATACCGATATGGTACGGTATACCGAAATAATAAATAAAATTTAACTAGTATCGATATTTTTTACTTTTATTGTTTCACATTATATACTTTATTATATGCTATAATAGCCGAACCCGTGCACTTCGCTGCCCGTTAAATGTAGGTACTAACTATATATGACTCAAACTTTGTTCAATTCGTTATTTAAAATTCGGTGTATGGTGTTCAAAATTAATATTAACTTTTCCGTTGCCCAGAATAAAAATTCTGATTCGCAGCAGTACATTATCAGGTATAGGCAATCTACCTGTGGTAGATCGTGGACACCGTGCTGTTTGCACGTAAGTGTATGATTTAACTCTAAAGTATAAATGTTATACCAAGTTTGTCATAATATTCTTCCTATGATGGATTAATATAATCAATTAATACAAAATCCTAACCTAACCATACTAAAATCAGATTCATACAAAAAATCAAATTTAACCATTTTTAAATTAGCCTATCTTCTTTCCAGATATCTAATCTACACACAAACATTCAATTATATATATATATATAAATATTGACAAAAAATAATAATACAAATCAACAAACATGCCCGTATCCAATATAGCAAGCAATATACAATACACCATTATTATTCTAATCTGCAACTAAATTTTTTATTATTTAGTTTCTTTTTTTCTGGACAGATGGTGCCACTGTTGTTGCTTTTTGATGATATTTCCTACTTTTCCGGTTAAGTTTCCTAAAATTGTATTACATAAGAACCTTCTCCTGACAATTACAAACACAACAAAAACGAATTAGCAAAATCGGTTCAGCCGTTCACGCGTGATGCAATAGACGTTGTTGTTGTTTTGGCATGTCGCCAGGTGTGCACTTAAGAGGCCATAACTCCGAAACCACTTATTGCTCAGCGTAGAAACTTGACAGAAATCATCTACATATCAATCTTAATATGCCCTGAAATTTTTATCGAAATCGGTTTGGTGGATCTTGAGTTATAAAATTTATTCGAAATGTACACTTATTTTTATATATATAGTTTTATAATATTATAATCTATAATATTGCCATTGTTACTAGAAAACAGAACTAAAACCGTAATACCGAAAATTATTTTCAATACCGTCAGTCCTAATAGTAACTGGTAAGGAATGGAATCAGAAGAAATATTTAAATATAACAATACGTGACATCTGTAGTAGCTATACGTGAATCTGTAATATAATATAAATTATGATTGTCTATCAAGAAATGTATTCGTTGTAAACGTTTACAAATAAACTACCTACTTTAAACTTATGATTTTATCATTCTATAGTATCTTCTATACAGGATATATTTCATATTTTGATACTCCTTTTTTTCTTCTTTTTATTAATTCTCGGCGGCGGCACAGGAAGCCGTTGAGATTTACATAATATTCCTATTATATTTATTTAAATAAATATATATTGCATACAAAATGATACACAGTAAACTGCAAATGCCTGTACGAAAATATTATATTTTAAAAAGGTTAGAGGTATGAAAGTTTGTTGAGTAAATTGGCAGTAACGATGAATTTGACTGTGGTGGATATAAACAGTCTCCTGATTTTAGTTGATTCAACCAACATTTGCTTAGTACCTACCAACTCTTAATTAGTCGTTAATCAAACAATATTCGACAAAATAATAAGTTTTATTAGCTACTACTACTAATAATAATAATAATATAATTAAATATGAGACCAATGTGCCTCTTTATAGTATTATCATTTTAATAATCAATTAGATCCATTAGAGGACACACTATGCCATAATATGACCTTTTAGGTTAGAAATTATGTATATGGCAAAAAAGTGAAAATTAAATTTGAAAGCTACAAGGAATGATAGCATAGGGCTTCTATAATATCCTCATAGCTGGGATTGTGCAAAATCACTAACCCGTTGTATAGGTACCTACGTTTTACTCTGCAGAGTGTTTAAAAGAAGACCCACCCGCAAGGTAAATATACATATATTACAATATTACAGTTATAAATCAAAATGGTGGAAATGACACAAGAAACAAAAACATGCATTACTAAGTTTACATTTTATATGTAATACTATGAACGGATTATTTAAAATAAATGAATATATTTTGTATACTAATTTACAAATCTACATAAATTATATTTAAAAACACATTTTTTTTGTAGTATAATGACAAATCACTCAACTGCAGAGTATTACTAATAAAGGATTCCTCAAAAAATTTTGAATCTGATGTCCGCTCGAAAATGTGTGTACCCGCAAAATATAATTTTTTTAAAATATCATGGATTAAATCGTCGTGAATATTAAATACTTATCGCTTCACTCCGAATCTAATAGACACTCATTATATGTTAATGTCTGTGAAAATAATTTTTTTATAATTGGTTAGATATAATATAAAAACATTTTTCAAAATCCCAATATAAATTATTTGAGGAAATTAATGTCTTGCGTTAAAAACACCCACTATGTATTAAATAAAAATATATTTTCTGCATAACATGAATTCACGAGTATTAATATTATAAATTGAAATCCAAATTAATGATTATATTTCATTCGTTGGTATGAATATATTATGATGTATACTCAGTGCCCAGTGGGTATACAGAACATTTCGAAATGTTGGTACCTACTACCCTATACGAGTATTCAAAAATACCTATTATTAAAATATTGTTCACTAATACTTATCAACTTTCAAGTTTCGATACACCTACTTATAATAAAATTATATAGTAGGTATTATAGTACATTAGTACCTATTACTCAAGTATATATTCGTTAAGTACCTACGTTGTTACATACTTCTCTATATTACAATTATTTTAAGCAAAAAATTACAATTATGGATTAAATTAAATAATATTAATTTAAATTATAGTAACATATTACGTAACATTAATTTAAAATATTATATTTAAAAATATACATTAAAAAAACAATTGAAATTTATGTATAACAACTACAACTAATGGTTGTTGTCGCCGATGTTTTGTTTGGATAAAAAAAAAATTTAAAAAATATGTAACATTATTGTTACATTATTATCTTATACTACTTTTTAGTAAGTTTCTGTTTGACTGAATTAATTGTTCGCATATAATTTACCATTGACACACTAATAATTAATATTATATATATTTTTTAATAAACCAACAATTACCTACTGGTTTTAATTTTTATCGAATGGTTATATATACTATATATAAAGATAAAGTAATTATTGAAATACTGATGATAATATTATATATCATAATGATATTCAATACAATAGTTATAATAGTTATTAGGTACCTACTACCTAACCCACATTTATTACGGTAAAATCATTTGTTAATTTCCTAAACACGTTTCCATTGTTGACATTAAAACAAAAATAGGTAAATATTACAGTTTAGATATTGTAGATTAACTGGCATATAGTATATATATTGACAGCTGGTGTAGGTATTATATATATAGGCGTAGGTATAGCGTAGCTTAATAAAAATGCAATATCTGTCACGTAAAAAAAATATTATAAAAATTATAAAATTATAAAAATGAAACACATACAGCAATATATTACGAATCTAAACTCTTAAATAAGAAATTATGAGAGACAATGCATAGTCCATAAATACAAAACATGTATAGATCCGGTAAATTAGTAATTTAAGAGACTATTATATATATTTAAAACTACTGATGTCGTTAATTTAGGTGAAACTTTATTTTTGTTTTGAACTCTGCAATGTAACCTGCAAAACATCCTACAACGTTTGTATACCGCTGCAGATATGTGTGAATTTATACTGTACAACTTTATAACGAAGGAGGATGCAAAACTTTATCGCCGTGACAATATATAGGTACTTATTACAGTTATTGAGTACATATCTTATTATATTATATCGTTATATACATAACTCATACCACCAGTAAAAGGCAACCATGAGATATATGGAATATTTTTATGCCCGAAGTAATTGCGTAGGTACAGCTGGTTAACTATACATACCTATATGTGGCTATATCAAGTCACGTATGGAACTCGACATAACAAAAAAATAAAAATATTCTCATTATATTATACGTTATATACATATATACAGGTTCAACTTTGTAGTGTGTTATATTATATATAATAGGTGTATACATTTCAGGGGGTGATAAAAGGATTATTATTAATCATCAAAAAATTATAATATTATATTATGTATATATAGGTACCTATTATAGAGATATGAACGCACTGCATGACGTGTCTGCAGCAGCCGCGTTCAATGTCTACAAGTACTCGCGGTTATGTTCGACATAATTAATATATTATATTATATTGCACTTCTATGCTCTATATATGCAGTCTATCGTCCAATTTGCACGCGTGCTGATGTGCGCCAGTAAAGACATCGATGCAGAAATGTATAAAATTGTAAATATATAATATAATGGGTATAATTATGTGCAATATATGCAATGTGTATACCAATTATAATAGTCTCGGTAACAGAATCTAAAACCAAAAAACCTTGTATATTATATCTTGTTACTATAGAATACATGAATAAATAAAAATAAATAAAATTAGAATACATAGGTATAGGAACGTTATAAGGAGGTCCATAATATATAAAGTGTATTTTAATTTTTTGTTTTAATAAATCATAGTTTTATTTACTTTGATATTGCTTCTCGTTTTGAAACTATAGTTTTAATTAAAAATTTATAAATAAGAGATTAATCTAAATTGCCGATGGTAAAATACTGCAGCAGTCATATTATATAATAATGTGTAACTATATTATATTTAATATATAAATTATATTTTAAATCATGCAGTATATTAAACAATTTTGACCAAAATAAATGATCAGCTGCAACGTCTGAGAAGCAAAACGGGTTAGGTTGAAAATACCATAATATACCCCAAAAACGTAAGCGAAACCTTAGTTATGTATTTTTATATAAACCTGTAAAGCCTATATACAATCATTATGACTTCAGTACGTTATTATAGACTGGCCAATTCAGTATGCCTAATATATATTTATATTATATAATAATGACGAACTATACGAAGAAGATCGTTATCGTGTGCAGTGAAACGCATATATATTGTGGCAATAATAATAATATCGTAGATATAGTGACGGAAAACTAAAGCCGGGTCCACACTACACTGTGACGTGATGTTTTGTGTTTTTATGTTATTAATACCAAAATGCAACATGGTCAAAAGTTGAATATATTCAACTATGCGGTGCAGGAGTAAACACTGTGGTTTAATATCTAAGTAGTAAGTAGGTACCTACTTTTATTAAGCTATAGGTATAGATAATATATCGCAACAAACTACTTAGTTCTTATCAAATATTAGGTTTATGTTTTATAATTATTTTAACGAGCTAGGCCCTTTTTAACGTGCCTATGGTAGGTAAGTACAATTTCTATGTAATTATAGTTAAACTAACAATAGAATTCTTAATTATTTATGTGTGGTTAAAATGTTAAATTAACATTGGTAAAATAATATATAAATATTAAAAAACTAAATATGTAGTTTGCATCATGGATTTACACAAAACTAAAAATGTACGTTTGAAAGTTTGGGTCAACATTGGCGTTCGTCGTTATATATAGCCTCAAAGTGGCTTAATATTTATACAGTCGTGGCCAACACCTCTTGATCGGGTGTTAGGTACCTATAATAATACTTACCTACCTATACATATTATGTACAATAATAATATTATTATAAATCAGTAACCACGATACCTGCTCAATAATATACTATTATGTCATCTATTATATTTTTATGGCAGGCCGATTTATGATGATGATGAATATACCTACCCATACACATATTAACCACGCGCGTGTGTACCTATATACCACAAGTCCGCGCGGTGGTAAAGAAATCGAGAAGAAAGGACGAAAAGCGGTTGCGGGAGGTGAAGCGGCGGCGTAGGAGGAAGACGACGACGCGCGCGGACTTTCGGCGGAGGAGTGAGGAAAGGGAAAAGACCGTCGCACCAATGCGCCGAGAAAGAGAAGTGGTGAGCGAGAGGGTATTATTCGGGCGCGCATACCGTATTCTTTTCCCCTCCTTTCGGAAAAATCCTAAGTGGGTGTTACGCGGCCGCCGGTGCGGTACGGCGCGCGCGGTCCCCATCGCTGCGGCGCCCCGGCCGGGCACGCCCGGCCGGCCAATCGCGGGACGGCCGCGGCCACGCCCGCTTCGCCGCCGCCGGGACGCCGCCGCCGGTCCGACCGCGCGACCGACACGGCGCGCACACCGGCACTGGATCCCTGTGGACGCGGTGCGTTTCGCCGGCACACACTTGCACTGACACACTCGCACGCACACACACACACACACACGTACTCGACTAATATACACGCGATCGCGCGCACGCCGTCCGCCGCGCTGCAGTTTTCGTCCGACCAGCGATACACCGTCCGCAAACGCTTACCGGAGCGCACGTGCCGGGCACGATATACGACAAAATACCCAATAGTAATAATAATACAGTGATAATATAACGGTCGCCACACCACACGTCTATAATAATAATATGCAATAATAATATACCTATATAAATATATTATTGAAGCATTGTTTTTATCGTTATAATATTATTACCGATACACGCGTGACAGTGAAATAAAATATTATAACGTCATTAATTCGCGTATACACGCACGCATAGCTACGACGACGACGACAACGACGGCCGCAGCGGGTGCAGATGTGCAGCGCGCGATGAGCGTGGCCGCCAAAGACAAGACGATGCCGCAGCGGTCGCCGTTTGCCATACAGGAGCTGTTGGGACTGACCGACAGCAACAGGAGCCCCTCGGCCGCCGTATCGGCCGTCACGCCCCAGTACCCGCAACCGCCGGCGCCACCGTCGGCGCCAGGGCCCGCCGGCCCGTCGTCGTGTTTTGCCGCTGACCGGGACGCCAACCGGATGCACCACCACGGCCACCATCACGGCCACCACCATGGTCACCACCACCACAGCCACCACAGTCAGATGGTGGCCAGCCGGTTCGCGTACTTCAACGCCCAGGCCGCCGTGGCCGCGGCGTTCCTGCCGCACAACATGAACTCGCTGGCCGCCGCCGTGGGCATGACCGCCGCCGCGGCCGCCAACAACAACGGCGGAGCGCCGCTATCGCTCACCTCCAATCACTCGGCCGCCGCAGCAGCCGCCGCAGCCGCCGCCGCTGCCGGTAAGTCGTCTCAAAATAATATTATCCGCACGTCATACCTACAGTGGCGCCGAACACGTAGGTACTTCAGGTAGTTCAATTGAACTGCCTTAAAAACTGGGTGGGTGGGTTGCAGGGTGGGTAAAATAATAGAGTAGGTATATACTTCTTAGTCTATCTGATATAATTTTACTAAACACCGGAGTGTCATTAAATTATTAATTATTTATACATAATTAGTTAAAGCCGTTTCTCAATCGTTTGAATAAAAGGTGGGTCAATCAACTATTTTAACTGCCAGTTTTAATTTAATTCGGCGCCACTATACCTTTATTATGTAGTACATTATTATCATCTATTCCGCAGGATATTAGATATTATTATGTTAGCTTTTCGTCTCAAAAGTGTAGGGGTAGTAATATTATATAGCGTGTGAGGCTCGTTCGTTGTATGTTCCAAGTAAAAGCCTTATTATAGTATAGGTAGGCACATCATGGAGTTTGGTCTTTAAAGTCCGCGCGTGTGTCCCGCCGTGCATGGAAAGATTATAGGAACTCGTTTAGTGATATGATGTACCAACTTTAACCGTTGCTTATAGGGTCGACACTGTACAGGTTATGGATATTATAGGATCTTTGAATTTCTTTATTGATGAAAAATAAAATAAACATTGCATTTTACGCGATGAGTTAGGTTAGCTCATTGTACACAGTTATACCTATATGTATTGCACTGCAGCAGTCCTCGAATTAATTGTGAATGATTTTATATACTTATTAGAGTTAGATTTTAGTTCATTATCTGTGCATATACCCTAGCGGATGTGTATAGGTCATCAGATGTTATTCCGTTCCTTTTTGTTCACCGATTTATTATACCTACTTAAGTTGATTTTTACTTAAACTGAAAAATATGTCAAGCCAGATAGGTAATAACTATTATAGATACCATTTCTAATAATTTCTACTATAATAATATGCTATTATATTATACATAATCGATATTCAAGTAAAGTTTAACACTGATAAGGATTAATTATTTAGTGTATATTGTCATTATAACTTATATACAATTTAAACGTTATTAATTACCATTTTAAATACTTATATACACTGCAATTAACTATATACAATTGTAGGTACATAGTTATCACTATAACTTATCAGATAATCTTAAATTTTTAAATTAGAACTAAATCTTTTAGCGTTTGAATAGCGCGAGCATATTATATCCTTATTCTATAATTAAAAACGTTTTCAATAATCTGCAAAATTCTACAGTTGAACCTCAAAATAAAGTTCAGTTAAAGAAAAAGTACCTACCTGTATGTATATCAAATAGCAATATGAGTTGCAGGGTATACTATAAATGTAAAATATAATAAATCTAAATGTAACTCCTGATTACTGATATAAATAAGTTATTAGACTTACATGCTTCTATTAAATCATGTCACAAGTTATAATTTTTTGTATATGAAATATAATACAATTTGGCTTATAATAAATTTGAGCACTGATGCATAATATACATATATATACTTAGAAAGGATTTAAGTAAGACAAACTCAGCAATAATTATTATCTTATTGTAATAGTAACTATGATCAAACACACTTAGTCCAACCTATACAAACCATCTATAAACCTAGACATGACGATGACATGAATATAATTTCCAACATTTTGATTTGATATGAACTATGTTTTAATATGCATGTAATATATAATATGACAGAATGTCATTGTAATCCCTTTCATTTTTATTTCTATAATTTATACTTAATCAAAATTGTAATATGGTACCTAGATCACTATAATACACATAGGTTATTTATTCTATTTATTCGTGTGACGGCAATACGGTATACCTATAATTCATATTATAAGATACTTTATAGTTGATTTGTAATGGTCAAATGTAGGTATATCGTATATACCTACCTAAATGGCTAAATAGGTCCTGCGTGATCTATTTTATATTATGGCTGTTAATTAAATTTATAGTAGTTACCTATTATAGGTATAAGGAATCGGATTTTGTTTAAATTATAAAATATCACATGAATTATGATCGATATAATTAACTAGTCTATCTACTATTATAGATTACTTTAGATGTTGTATGATTAATGTAACATGGAATATAAATAATAATTAATTAATTAAATTACATATAGTTTAAAACTATTACGTGAAACTGTGTAAGTCAAATATTTAAATTATAAGTAGCCTATAAAACCTATATACATACAATATATTCTTTTGTTCAGCTTTTAAATATAGTAGGTATATGTGTCATAATATATTTTTATTACATTTATATATTATACACAACACACTGAGAAATATACCTAATTATTACTCCAATTAACCTGATTTGAACGTCCCATGCAGGATTAAAAACTTAATTATATATAATTAAACAAATAATAATTCAATCGAATTCATAAAAGTATTTTAAATATTAGGTTTATAACACATCATTCATCAAATTGCTTAATTAATTAATTGAAAAAGTGTTCATGAATAGTAATTTAATATATTTAATGACATTTAACAAAAACATTTCAATATCATAATAATGTTGTAGTAAATTTAAATTCAAATTAATATTCTGAAGTACCTACTTTTATTTTAACTTAAAATACGTTAATAATAAACTATAGTTAGAAATAATAACTAAAGAAATGAGAACACGTGTAAAATAAAACATTACTATAGTACACACAAAATAATATTAAATTAATGATTAATTAAAATATTATATGCATGTAATTTTCACACTACAGTTATTCACAATTAATAATTTTGAAAATGTTAATATTACTGTGATGAAATACATACCTATACATAAATAATTATATCACTATATGGCATGCATCAGCTCTACATATTTTGCCATAATATGCTAAAATATATAGTACACCTATTGGTTTTATAAAATGGTTCTATATGGGTTTTCTATAATATTATGTAGGTACCTATATTCTAAATATATTTAGATAAATCAAAATTATTATGCTCCTCCAGTTTTATTCGTGTAAATCTAAACTCAATCCAATGTGTATTATGTTTATTATTAAACTGCTCTAAGTGCTATTTAAAAAAAAAAATATTGTTCAGTTAACCACAAGATTAATCCGTATTAGTTTTAGAGATTTAGCAGAATTTAATTTTATATAATTTGTGTCAATTTAATTCCGGTCTTCCAGCCGAAAGCCGTATATGGACTTTAATGCAGCTTGTAGCAAATCCAAGTACTTCCGAGTTGAAATTACCAACCAATTTCGTACGAAGGCATTCTCAGTTTTTCCCGCACCTAGCAACCAATCGGTCGAAATTGAATTTATACTAAATGGGACGGGCTTCCTTTACATGCATATAATTTGTATGCGAAATCGAAAAATTTCCTAATGCAATTCTCCGGTCGGAAGACCAGCCGTCAACCGTAAATTGACTTAACCTAATAATTCGTATGTAACAAGGAAATTAGAAAAAAAAAAAAACAAGAACTCTCCGCCAGCCACTTGATGCGTATCATCCGATCGCGATCGATTAAAATTGTCGGATCGGTATTAGGTATAAAATAATACTGAAACACAATATTAGTACGCTGTAACTGTCGAGTATAGCAATAATCCATCGAGAAATATTTAATGGGCCGAACTTAATGTGTGCGAGTGAAAAATAAATGTCATTCATTTTCTAGCCACCCGGAAGTGCGGAATGCTTGACGAGCTGTTTTATTTCAACCCGGTCCTGATTACGCGTTCTATAGGTTGGTTTTCGTGCACAATGATAATAATAATATATTCACTGGATTATTAAACTAATAAGTAGGTATATTTTTTAAACAAGGTGATGAGGATAATCTTATAGAAAATACAAACATTTTAAGTGCATTAAAAAACGTACTTGATATTATAAATTATAATGCATTTTAAAACATACTGCAGGTATTTAAATAATTATACTCACTCAAATCTTAAGGGGAATCGTTGTTAAATATATTATAAAGTTATCATGATAATACTAACTATTACCGCGTATTAGATTTTATTTTATCAAACCTAACATAATAAACATATTATAATATTTTATGAATTTGTTCTATACATATGTATTTTATTTATAATAGCTAGTATAAGGCCTAACTTACAAACATAAAATAATTTCAATAAAAATCTAAAAATCTAATATAAATTATTATACCCATTCATTACATTTAACTATTCAGTATTCAATATTCATAGGAAGTAAAATATTTCAGTAACACAAATTTGTATTTATTTTTTTAATTGTTGTATAGTGACTATAAAATATGTATGTTATATACGTACCTACGGAAAATGTTAATAATTAATTTAAATTGTTTATTATTTTAATATAAAAAATTCCAAAAATTCACGATACACTTTTAACATCACTATACGCCACACGCTTTGGGAAATACTGCAGATAATTGACATGAACAAGCGTTTCATCAAGTGTTTTGTCTTGAATCAAATCCGTTTTTTAACTTAAGTTTACACTTTTTTATTTATATCTTATATAGGTACTTTATTATCGTTAGTACATTTTTATATTATAGATGATTTAGTTTCAAATATCTTTGTAAATGTTTAGGTGTACTAAATACTTGGTACCTATAGTTTGTAACCAACATTATAATTATAGTGTAGTTGATATATTTTAACAGTCGTAAATGTTTCTATAGATTAGATGCACAGTATATACTACACGTAGTGTAAAATATTTTACAAACATAGCTTTTTAGTATAACTTCCAAGTTGCCACTAACTTGTTCTAACTTAAATTATTATACGTCTTGTAAGTCGTTCGTTTTATTATCTTTCATTTTGAACAAACCATTGAATATAATATGTATAGTGTATACCTAATAGATATATTTTTTGGTTGAGAAAAAACCATCTCGTTAATTAAAATGAAACGAATAACGCTTATAAACAATAATAGTTAAAAGTTCTATATACTTACTAATGAATCAAATATTTAATGTTTAATTTTCAAAGTTTCAAATTATATATAGAGATAGGTATCTATTATTTACGCATAAGTCAATAAGGTGGAATATTATATATTTATTATTCATAGCATTGGTACAAATTTAAAGTTGCCATTGCCGGACTACGGTGTAGGATTATAATGAACTAATTATTCACGATAATAGCGTGGCAATTATCGAAATCGAAAAAAGGTCCAAACTGTTCGCGTTTAGCTTACCCAAAACTTTTCAAGGTTTTTAGAAAAACGAATGCTGCTTGATTGATTACATTTATTTACAGGTTTTTTTTCCACTTCGTTTACATAAATGATTATTAAATATCGATAAGTTAGGGGATGGAGCAAAGTAAATCTAGTCTCAAATATTATAATTGATCGTTTTCCAAGTATAAAACCGTAAAATGAGTCCAACATACACAACAATTAAAGCGGTATGCTGAGTCCGTGAATAAACATTATTATAGTATGTGCAACAAAACCAAACAAACTATGAATAGTATTTTTCGTCAATTAGTGGGTAGTGAGTAAACGTTTACAAATTAATTAGGCTCTGCAGTGAACGAGAGGAGCCTCTATCACACCAAGAGTGTGATCGCTTCGGCATCGTTTTTGTAGATAATTACTGATAAACTTATCGTATTAGATATAGGTACCCATGAGTTTGTGCACATACATTATTAAATATAGGTTAGATATACAAGGGACAAGTTGATTTGTACCTACTTGAATTGAAGAAGTCAAAACAATATCAAACAACGGATAACAATCGTCAAAAATGTATAAAACCAACAAAGTTTAATAAAAATATTCTTATACATATTTGCATTCGTGAAGCCCGGTGAAAGTCTATTAAGACGTCTATAAAGTACCTATATTCAGATCATAAATACAATTACATTATATATTATGTGCCATAGGTATATGCCAATTTCACTATGGATGTAAAAAAGAGAGAACGTAACAAAAATAATTAATCAAGCAAAAACAATATCTGTTAATCATCTGCAGTTGTATTCAACCTTCAGACACAACCATTAGAAACACTAGTTTAAGCCATTCGATAAATCTAACTTAAAAAACGTTTCCCCAGTACAAAATACATTTATATAATAGACAGGTAGGTTCCAGTAGATTAAGCTCATTCGCCCGGATCAGGCTCTATAAAATTCAAAATATAAAATTAATGCAACACGCACCGATTTTAATATAATATTATATTTAACGTTAATAATTGGTAAGATATTTTGGAAACCACTGAAGACTGAGGAGTATTTATACCCATACAAAAAAAACCATCTTGCTAAACTAGTACCATTTAAAAAACAATGTCTGCGTGTAAAGTGTAAACTATAATATACATATTATGTATATAAATAGTTTAACTATAGACATATAAGACACATCATGCATACAGTGTATATACTGTAGGTATAGTATATTTCCTATATATTATACTTCTTTCACAAGAATATCTAAATAGCATAATGCATACTTCTAAGTATTATGCTATGTTCTGTATTCAGGTGTACAATAATAATTATTATATCCATAGTGATATAAGTACGTATAACTATGGAATAAAACTTAAATTATTTTTCATTCAATTAAATATACCTAATAGGCTACATAACAATATAGCAGTTTGTGTGATCAGTAAAATATGTACACCTCTACACTGATCAAAACATTTAAATAATTAATTTATGACATATTTCTAACTAATATCACGTATACTATATATATATAGCCCCATATATAGGTGTTCACACAATCACACACATACCGTTTTTCTCGATTAAAATGCACGAATCTACATAACGTGTCCTTATTGTAGGTATATCACTTGTCTTATATTATTTTATAATATGCATGTATACGGCTCTGCTGCTGGTATATAGAGAGAGAGGAGTGTAAACGTTTGTAAGAAAGAATGAGGGACCGAGCGGGAACAAGGCAAATATTTCACATTATTATATCCATAGCCCCATTGTTACTCCCTTCGGCCCACATAATATAAAGTAATAAGTGCCCGGTGTCGACATTTCAAATTTTATAAACTGTTCAAATATTAACGAACGATATACTAATATAGTACGCGATTACTTACCTATATTATAAATACGCAAAAAGGTTTTAATTTAATTTTACAAATTTATTCATATCAATACATTCAAAATAATGTGTTGATGTTGGCAATTTGATCAGCTTATCGTGCAAGTAGATGTATACGTTGTATTATAATAGTATATATGTATTATTATATAGGTGGTACCAACATATTATTATTATAAAGCCAACCAAATATGAGCAGCTAAACGAGGGGATTAAAACTGTCAGGGTGGTGAATATAATTTTGATTTTTGCTTATAAATCATTATATATTTAGCTATGGTTTAAAATTAAAATCTGGCAAATCATCATAGAAACACGAGCACGGACATTATTTTTATTTTTAGAGATAATATACACAAACTAATAATGTCGACATCACAATTACGTCAAACTCGAGTAGTTTTAACCACGTTTATTATTAAATAGCTAAGTTTATTGTTTTGTGTTAATTTAGGAATTTCAGATTTGATCGTCCAATTCTCTCTACGTCCCAGCTACCAGTGCGCGTATACATTATATAGGTACCTACCTACAGCTTAAAACCTGACAGTTCAAGATCACGAAAGTGTTGGAACACGTCTATTGTCTTGCAGGCCCCGTATTGCATTTCAGATTTCTTTTAAACGTGAAACAAAAAAAAAAAAAAAATGAAAAACAAAAAAACAAAAAAACAAAAAGTAGAAAAAACATATTTCCCCTAATTTGTTAAAGACCAGTTGCCTGGTGTAAACAACGAACACGTCCACAGCTAATTTCGCAATTGAGTTTAACACGATTTTTTTTTTCATAGCTCCTTCATCCCGTTCCTTTTCATATTAAACACGCTGCTGCACACACGCATACTTGTACATGGAATTAAAAACAAAAACACCACACATTTCTTTACACCCGATCCCGTATTTTCAAATCCAACGTATTTTCAAACCCAACGTGGGTACAAATCCAACGTAGGTAAAAATCATTAGATTTATTTCGTTGGCAGGTACTTATACTATTATTATTATTATTATTATTATACCGTACCTATATATAATAAATATGTGTACGTGTAATATACTGACGCAAACTTTTTTTTTTTAAATTTTATAACACTAAGATGCATAAAAATGAAACTATTATAATTTATTATGATAACAATGTTATAGGTAGGTACCTCTCGTGTCGATTGAGTATACTTCACAACAAACGCCTATAAATTATTATTTCACCTGCATTTCAAATTGCAGCCATATAATAATATTTTACTTAACATTTAAAATCTGTGTTTGCTTAATAGTTATTGAACAAAAAGTATGTTATGTTATCGAAAACCTACTTTACATAAGTAATAAATTATTACTATAAAACGTGTAGGTACCTACATAATTCATTATTCTAAAATTTTTAAATTGCTCTTATTGTTTTACTTACCTATACTTATCGTACGTGAGTGTTAATCAAGTAGATATTAATATATTATATTATAATCATCGTATAGATGTAAGTATGAGGTGTTTCGATGTTTGTTTGATCATATAAAACAAAAATCTATTTTATTTTCAATAGATTGTTGGAGGTCACTCAACAGTCAATAGGGTTATGGAATGATGACATTCATTCATATTAATTTATTTTTTATATCCACTTCATATTATCCCAATTATTATTATATTATTGTAAAACAATTGTACGGCGATGGAAAAAAAATTCAAACTGATTTTATTAGTAAGTGTTATAAATACCTATATTATATTTGATATGTTATATGATCCATTGATATACTGCTGTATATATAGTTTGTACCTACTTCAAATTTATAGTTGCATATACACAATTAATATACATTTTTTTTCTCAAATCTAGTATTCATTGACATATTATTATGTTTGTATTATTTTGCATTTTAAATTTATGCCTAGGTGGCTATGCTAGGTATAATATAATATAGTAGTACACAATCATAATATTAATTGTATTTTATTATAACAATGAAGATTCTAGTTTATGCGTTGTTAAATTAATAAAAATTAAAGTATAATATGTAGTCAACATTGAATAAACAGTTTTCTTTAACAATATTATTTAGTTCGTATATATATATATAATATATATATATTATTATGTAGGTGCATGTGTTTACAGCTGACACCTATAATAATATTAATTTGTACCCATATTAAGGTACTTATCTACTTCTTATTCATACCTACGTTTCATGTTTAATGTATGTAGAAAAATTATTAAAATCACTTAGCAATAACAATAATATTAAATAATAATAATAATAATATATAATAAGTTATAAGTAAGTTTATAACCAATAAAACCAATCAATATGTGCATATATATGTAATATGTATATAAAAAACGTTTTTTACATTTAGTTAGATCGTTTGTTCTTTTTCTTAATCGATTCATATATTTTCTGAGTCCAAAACAATTTTAAAGCAATGTCTCAAGTCATTTTTATTAGTACTTATAAGTTAAATAGTAGGTAGGTAGGTGAACTGTTTTCATTTCTATATCGTCCGGCATTGGTGTGAACGTTTTCAACATTTATACTACACACACAATGTTTATATAGACGTGCAGCCGGTTGCAAAATGGTATTACTGAATAATAACCGTAAACAGTGGCTAATGAACAGTCACAAATTTACATATCGCCATAATAATATATTATTATAGTTGATGTTTATAATTGGCGTTATTGAATAACAAGCGTATTTAGATACATTTTAACTACGTGCATATGTAATATTATGGTGTTAGAAACGTTAATTATTGACGGTCGAAGGACGGGGTTCTAAATAATTTTTGGCTCATAAATAATGCATTTATATATTTTAGAACATTTTAGTGGTGCACTAACATTACTTGTATACATCTAAATGTTTTACCGCCGTATTCTTCGTGTAGGTACATGTATGCGGCAATACATAGTTACTCCTTTCCAAAGTCCGTTACCACGTGACCAGGTAGGTAGGTACTATATATGTATTCGTTGTGAATAAAAATTTAAAATGTATAGTCGATAACACTTGCTGCTGCAGGTCGAGTAGAAGAGACGTGTTGAAAACGATAGTCATAATATTATTATTAATATGTTCGTCATGTGCGCGCGAAAGGGTCAGAAGGGTCGATGTTAGAAAATTCTTCGAGTCGTGATTGGTGTTTTTTACCCTAAAAAACGGTTTATAATAATATGTATAGTATATAGTAGAAGTATTCTGTGAGACGAGTGGTGGTATGAGAATAGACTTAATTTTTTTTTTCAACAATCTCCAACGATTATTCAGCATTTTATAAGCATATTATAAATATTAAATAAAATATATAGGTATAGGATATTTAACAAGAATGTTTTAAAACAACAAAACGCTTTTATTATTATTATTATTTTTTTTTTTTTTGAACCCGTATACGCTATAATTTTTTTCCCGTCTCACCGTTCATAATATTCAAACCAGCAATCGCGTTAAAGATACAACTTAAAAGACAATCCGTTGCCGTTACGACTACTGCTATATGATGCGTGTGAATTATTACACCGTAACTGCGTGTACTGCGTATATTATAGGTACCTACACGCATAAAGAATGATAAACAATTTATTTTTGAGCTTGTTGGCTGCTTTTATCGCGGACGGGAATTACATCCGTGCACATTCTGCCCGACAAAACCATTAATTTCGACGGGGCTCATAAAAAAACCTCCAGTGACTATACCGTAATATAGGTACCTACATATACGGTTAAAGTCCTAACTTGTATTCATCATCGTCGCCGTCGTCGTATATGCGTACTATATATTATTATATCACATTATAATATATGCATTTGCACTGTGTACAATATTGTATTATTATCATATTATATAGAGAATACCGCGCGCGTTTAAATGAGACAAAACGTGAAATGGTGAATAACGTGTGGACAAAAAAAAAACTCGTTTTTATATATGTACGCATCTCGGGTAGGTATATTCTCGTACGCGGCTGCAGTTTTAAGAAGATTTTAATAAAGCCGAAATTATAATATATATTATATTATCGTACCACGAAAAACCCCGTTTTTCGTCGGCTTTTTACTCTCTCTCTCTCCCTCCCCCCCGCGAGTCGTAATTAAATCCCAGTGTTAATTATCGGAGTTCCGATTTGCACGAACGGGTGTAATTTAATTACAAGGATTCTCGCCCTTGAGGAATGTTTTTTTTTTTTTTGTAGCCAAGACCGCAATCAAATCCCGGTCGCTATTCATTCCTCTTTTTTGTATACACGTAAAAATTCAAACCCATCACCGCCGCCGTAGCTTTAGAATGAATTACAATTTAAAATATATCTTTTAACGTGCAATTAAAGAAAACACATTTCCACGTCAGTGAGCGAAGAAATATTAAAAAATAAAAACTATTTTGTACTCGTCCATTAAATCCGTATCGCGAAAACACGTTGTGAGACCACAAAAAGTCGTGCCTATAATAGATGTGTCAAACGGGATTTAATTTGAGCTACCTATGTTAATATATTATATTATATGATTATAATAGGCTGTTGAACATTATTATACTCCCTTATTACGTCATGTGCTGTGTTCGGTGTGAAAAAAAAATAATAAATATGATAATACCTATAATATACTGTGTCGTACTTGTCGCGTGTATCATAATAATGTAGCAGTATAAAACCATTTTAATATTATTCGTGTATTTATTCATGCCCACCATCATCATCGGTTCGGATAAATTTGAGCCCAATTATAATAATTTTTCCCGTCAAGGAAATGGCTTAATTTTTGTTGTTTTTTTTTTCTCTCGCCCTTCGTTCGTTTCTTTTCTTCCAAACCAGTATACAGTCACATAGGGTAGGGTGAAGAGTTTCACGAACGTTTCAGCGCAGCGGTTTTGCCGTTGACAAGTAATTACGTCGCCTGGGGAAAGCGCCGCCGTCTTCCAACAATTTCATTAATTATATAACTTATTTTCGCCACTCCGGGAGCTATTGTGAGCGCGTAATTTTCTTTGTCGTACCCCGTCCCACCCCACAACTCAATTCCTTAATCCTCGGCACCTCTGGGCTCTGTCTAACGAATTGATTAATTTTGTTAACTCCAGAACAACCTTAATTATTGCTTAGCAGGTAGGATACAATTTAATTTCGTCTATACACTTTTAACAATAAAGCGTAGCGCTTAAGCAATTAAAATATCTAAAAGCCTAATGAAATATAAAATTAGTGAAAAATAATCATTTGATCTGATCTGACCACTTCGCTAACGGCTCATCATTTTAATGACGAAATAGTTGGATTAAAAAAATACTATAATAATATTCTATATTGTATAAAATGTACCCAATAACTACAAATAATAATAACTAGGTTTATTATTAGTAGACTATAGTTCCTCTGGCATCGTCGCGTCGATTCAAATAGGAAAAAAAACAATAAAAAGGTGTTTGTTATATTATACTGTGGATATAAAAACAGTTTAGCTCACATATTATCATCTTAGTCTTCGTGAATCTTAAACAAATTATTTCAAAGATATAAAAACAAGTGATAATAATTATGACTGTTTAATGTACAACACCTTTTAAATATTGAATGTGAGAGGGTGGTTTTTTAATATTAGGTATTTACATTAACTTAGGTATAGATACCTATATTATTTTAACTTAAATATTCATAAGAAGTAAAATAAATCATAAATGTTAGTAAGTTAAATGCGTTCTGTGCATTATTTACAAATTGATCGGTGACGCGTCATCACGGTTTTTGGCGGAGGACACGCGGAAGTAGAATCCATGTCGACCTAATTACGTGTCAGGCGAGGTGTTTGCTTTGCTTTATGAGCGGATTGGAGGGGGTAAATGGAAAAAAAAGGGTGTAGTTATAAGTGTGATATAGCTATATACACGCGCACGCTGTACATGTATATATATATATATATTACACGTGTGAAAGAGTATTCGGGGTAGGTGGGTTTTGTGACGGGATGGCTGTTGTGGGGAGGGGGGGAAGTTTCCGGGACTACTTTGCATCCGCAAATTATTGATTCTTCCTGGCCGTCGCCTCGACTGAATAAACCAGGCTTCACAAAAAGTCCTGGCCTTTTATTTTAAAACACACCACCACCCCGACCGAACCCCGCGTCACCGGTCCCAGGCACTCTAGTAATAATCCGTTGTTGTGTTGTTTTGCACTTCAGAAACCTCCACTACGCGTACAAGCGAGTGTTTGCGTGCGCGTGTGTACGTGTATGTAGATGTGTGTGTGTGTGCGTATATGTAGGCGGGTGTGTGTAGGTGGGTGTGTGTGTGCGTATATATCTGCGTATAGCTTATATAATATATATATATATATATACATATAAACCCACCAGTGTAGCGTACTAATTATTAAGGTCGTATACATGAAAAGGAATCAGGCGGGAATACAGCGCGCGGGGTGAGACACAAAAATGTGTTATGTACGTACATTGTATTGTACTTGATACGAAAATGCTAATTAAACGGGGAAAAGACAAACTTCATTCGGTTTTTCGAGAGCAACGAACATGCAAATTAGCCTCGTATAAGTCATTCTTTCGCGTCCTCAAAACGATTATTACCTAGCGTATAATATAATATATATTTTTAAAATACCTAACTTTCAGGAAAAATGTTTTAATACGTAAAGCAATGGTTCGTTGCATTTTCGATAACAACGTTTGTCAAAAAAAATCTGCTCTTTAGGCAATGCAAAAACACTTCAAAAACAATCACCGAATCTGCGTGTAATGTAGGTAGATATTATATTAGGTAATAATACCTATACAACTCGTATAGTATAGTTTTAACGCAACGAATAATATTGTTCGCTATTATTATGATATACATTATACCTATAGGTACTTGTGTGTCACTCGAATATTTCGATTTCTGTTGTTTTATAATATGATTTAGTTTGGTTAAAACAAATATAGTGAAAAAAAGGTAAGTGTTTGATAGTTTTCCATATTATTACAAGATATTAATTGTACGCGCATAATAGGCGATTTTGCATTTAAGACATTATCATTATACATATATACATACATACATAGTGTATAGGAGAAACACGTACTACATAGCACGTATATACCATATAAGTATAATAATATGTAGCGTGGAGGAGCACACAGGGAGCTCACACTTGTCGTAGTGACTGCAGCGCGTGTATATAAGTTGTTTTTTTTTTTTTTTTTTTGTTATTGTTGCTATTTACATTTTTTAAACAGCCATCTCGAGTTCCAATTAGTCGGAATCCATTTTAGATTCGGCCGTCGTTGTTTTAACATAACGCCACTTAAAAAACATATACACACTGCACAGCATATAATATTATGCGTGCGTATATATGCATTATTTACGCGCCTCTCGGGCCATTATTTCTTCTATATATATATGTGCAGCGTGTTGCAGTGGGTGAAGTGTAATATACGCGTTTTGCCCACAGATCGTTTATACACATATATATATATATACATAGTATTATGTATGGTAATACAATACACGGAGGATGACGTACCCATAAAGTTGTGTGTTCGTCGGGCTACATTTTTACGCGCAATTTTTATTTTCGTGGTAATTATCGTTTCAATTAAAAACGACGAAGTGTCATTCAATATGTTATAATATATTATAATAACGACGCATCGCATTATTGCGATATTATTGGTGTTATATACGAGGATGATAATGCGTACATATTATAATATTATATTGTATACACTATATATACTCGTCTACACACGAACGTAGGTACCGACATTTATGTCATATTATTATATGTACCTATATACACGTGCACAGCGCGACGTGCTTCTCGCGATGGAATAAGGACGATCGATATGCCTACGTATAGGTAGGGCTATTCTGCACGGTAACAACAACAATAGTAATAATGATAATAATGGTGTGTATGTACATGTGTCTAAGTATAGGGCGTTTTATTGGAAACGAAAACGCCGCGCACAAATATCGCGGCGACAATAGATAATCGAAATAGTAATAATACATATTATAATCGCGTTACGAATATAAATCGGATTACGAACGGACGTTTTAAGTGGCCGTGTATGAACGACCATTGTCCGGCCAACTCGTCGTATTATAATAATAATATTATTATATTGTACATATTTTATACGCGTTTACCCCCATAACTACTGTACACACACACTCGCAACGCAGTGACATACCATCACCAGCACTTGGCGCGTTTATTATGTTAATATATCACTCTGCGGCGGCGGTGGAGGTATCGTACACACACACACACACACACACACATATAATATTATATATAGATAATCTAATGCGTGGGTATATAATATAATGGGTATAGTGCGAAGGTGTCGGATTTTTGCCACAACACAACTAATAATACAATAGCTGGTAGGTATATTATATTATAAGCGCACGTAAAAACCGAACACGGCAATTTCTGCAGCGGGGGCGCAGACACGCCTAAACCCATTCACTTTCGATTATAATATTATATAGGCTACTGTATTACCGTCGTATTATATTATTATGTGGGTACCTCTCTGCTACCTCAATTCAATACGTAGGTACGTTAAAATATTTAAGTATATATATATATACTAACTGCGACAGTGAGGTGTATACATTTTATATACAGGGTGATTCACCGAGCACGCTCACAGCCTTTTCTTTCTTCAATAGGTAATGCAGTCACATAAAATCTGAGTTTTGAAATTTTTGAATATACCTAAAGACCATATTGTTATAAAATTCTTGAGACGTTTTTTTACTACTTAAGGAGTGTTCTGCAGTTGAACCTTACCGAAAAAAACCGGTTTTGGAACTGGAACCCTTTGATTATCGGGAACCAGAACCTTACCGAAATCATTATTTAAATTAATTTTTATACCAGAACCTCACCGGAATCATTCTTTAAACTAATTTAAAAACCGGAAACTTCTTTACTGGAACCGATACTTTTATGGAAAGGTTTTTTGAGATTAATTTTCTTTTCTTATTTGAAACGGGGGTCGTATGTTCAGTGACATTGTTGAGTACATTTTTTACTTATTTAGTCCTAAGCAAATGTTAAGATATCTGGTTAAAAATTAGTATTGACTCGCCATAATTGACGCCATTTGACAATACTAATATTTTATTATATAATTTTTTAAGTACCTATCGAAACGGAACAAGATTTTTTTAGATAAGTATAGAACCAAAACAGAAAATTACATTTTCATTTTTTTAAAAACCTAAAAGAAATCTAAATCAATATTTTGGTTTTTTTCAAAAACTGAAAAGAAACCGAAACTTTAGTTTATCTATGAACCAAACCAGAACTGGAACCATAAAAATCATCAAAATTTCACAGTCCCTGCAGGTTCTGCTGTTGTGAAGATACGAACTTTTGTTTTTATCAAATGAGGACCCTGATCTTTTTCTGCTGTAAATTATTTAGCGGATAATTTATAGGATAATTTTGGTGTATCAAAATCAAAATCCGAACTAGTAGTTAAAATTTACTTTTTTTTGTATTAAGGATAATAATTTATAGGTCCATGGTAATGTGTTTGGAACATATATTAGGGCTGGATATTATGGTGAGTTTAAATTGTTAGTAATTAATATTAATCTATCTTAAAATGGTCTTTATGTAGGTATACCTACCTATATTTAAAAATTCCAAAAATCAGAATTCAAGTAAATTCATTAACGAAAAATGGGGGTGATCATAATTGGTTAATCGCCCTGTATTATACATCACGTCTATCGATTATTTAATATTTTTTTTCCACATCATGTGTCGGGCGTCGGTCGACCGCGGTCGGCTACCTATTGCTACTGGGCAAAGACTATATCATAATAATAATAATAATAATAATAATAATAATAATGATGATTATTAAATTCATTATGTGCGTGCCGTATACTTTAAAACAAAATTATTATCATTATTGTTATTAACCTGGTGGAACGCGCAGAGGGAGTGTTTTTTTAGGCGTACCCGCCACCCGCCCGTACTTACATTTTCCGTCCTATATCGAATTTCCATCCTTGACACGACTGGTATATCGTCGGGCCGCCACGCGCCGCCGGCCGCCGTACATATCGATTTGACCAAAATTGGTTAACCGACGACGACGGGGTCGTTTATTAGTGTGCGACAGCCCCCCTTTTATATATTATTATTATTATTATTATTATTATTATTATTATCGTTAATATTATATTATATATACGTATATAATATAAAGCTATTATGGTGGCAGACGCCGACTACAGCGCGCGACGGCGGCAAAGCTTAATGTTCGGAATTAACGAATAAGACAACTGCAGCAGTACGTTTATCGGTTTATCCAAACTTCGGAAACCGTTCTATCTAAATATATATTATATATTATTTCTTTAACACTTTCCCATTGGTTTCGTATGTCGTCATGGTATTTTCATGACCATTTATACCTTCTTTTTTATTTTATTTTTTTAGTTTCGCTCGCTTTTATAATATAATATATATTTATTATATGTATATATATAATTATAATGTTATATACTTTCACCGATTTGTTTTCATATTAATTTATAACGATTCGCGAAAAACGCTTTCAGAGTGTTGACAAAACACTTTATATAGTTTATTAATATTATGTTTTTTAATATTGTTTTTGTTGCCTTTGAAACTGTAGAAATTATGTTATTAACAACAGTTTAAGTATCCATTATTATTTTTTCAATCTATCGTGTTATAATTTATAATAAGAATTATTGTTGTGATTTATTTATTTAATTTGTATTTATTCATAAATAAATAATAATAATAATAATAATAAATACCGTACTGGCATTAATTATGCAGCAAATTGTTGAAACGACACTTTAGTCTTTATAATACACAATATATATTATACAGGGTATTACCAAGCACGCTCAACCTCATTTTGTCATTTGATAATGAATTTATTTAACTTTGGATTTTTGGAATTTTTAAGCATACTTAAATATCATGTTTTTAAATATTTATATTTGTTATACAATTTAATAGGAGTGGCAATACCACTTTTTTTCAAATAAGAATCAACACTTTCTTCTGTAAATTGTTAATCATAAGACTTTTTTAAAAATGTAAATGTATCTAAATTGAAATTCAAACGAGTAGTATTTGAGATATTTAACTTTGTGTACCTACTAAGGATAATAATTATTATTATATGGCAATAATAATAGGTTTCAAACACAATATGGGTGCTATGATGTTTTAAAAATAAAATTATAATAATTAATCCCGACACTTTATAATTTGTACAATTTATCCATGGATAATAATTTACTAGATCTATATTATTACATCTGTTTTATATTATTGAAACCATTCTTAAGAATTATTATCCTTATATTCAGTTACCTATCTATGCACGATTTGATAACTCAGAAACTAATTGTTCAAATTTTGATGAACATACATAAATATTTTGAAAAAATCCCCTACCTACTGAACAGTTTACAGTAGGTAAAAAGGTCAGTTCTCATCTAGAAAAAAAAATCGTATCGCCAAGCCCTTCTTAACTGTCAAAAATCAAAATTATCAAAATATGGTCCTTAACCCTATATATACCTACTATACCTACTTTAAAATTCCAAAATCGGTATTTGAATAAATCCATTATTAAAGAAAAATAGTAACGGCATGCTCGGTGTCTCTGATTCCTTCTCTACATCATAATATATATCGAGTTGAACAAAAGCTGTTACGCAGTTATAGTCAATATAATTTATCAAATACATGTATTTTTTGTTACACTTTGTGCATCGTTATAATTACACATAACTACTTATCATAACCTGCAAGATCGTATGAATATGATTATGTATATAATCATTAATTATTACCTTATAAAGAAACGATTAACAAATACGCGGCGGTTTCTCAAAACAACATGAACGATTCGTCACGTCAGTCGTCACTCATCAGCTACATAAACTCATTGATAAGTGTCATGTGTGTTGGTAAACAACTTTAAACGTCATAGAATAATGGTTGATTGAAAAGTAAAATATTAAGTGTTTCGTCGGTCAAATGCACCGCAATAATCAAATTACTTTGCGGTCCATGCGATCATTGAGTGCGGTGTACTATAATAATTATAATTATTATTATAATAACGCGTACTTACCTACCTACCTACCTCTATATAATAATATTTTACTACATAACATTTAATTATGCGGCGTGGGCGTAAACCAGGCAAAGTTTACTACTATATTTTGTTCTCGTTCGATATTATTATTAGTCCCTCGCGGGGTTTGTCACTAACAGGTCGTCGTTGTCGTCGTCGGAAACGAATTAGGGTGGTCTGGAACCAGTTATTTACTGATTATAACGAGAGGCGAAGAAGAATAGTGTGAGGCTGTCACACGCAATCCTGGAAACGCACGGAGACACGTGACGTTGCTAATTGTTGGGCGTGGCTGCCGCCGCCGTCGTTTTGTAATTTTGTCGCCTCGCATTAGTGCCTGAATATAGGGGTATAGGTACAGCGGGTAGGACGGCGATAATATGGAGCGGGTAAATTCGCTTTTTAAAAGGAAAAGAATTCAAAATACGAATATAATATACGTATATAATATTATACGATGTCGATGAATATATTATTAGATATCACAGACTCGTTCAAGTTTCATTGCCACGAAAACGTGCGAAATGTGCACGAAACATAAATAGTGCTATTACTTAATATATTATTTTGTAGGCACCAACCAGCTACCTATATTATAAAAACGGGCACGGTGTGTTTATGAAATATGTATATTGTTATTAATATCGTAATTTAATGACGCGTCCAATCAAATTTAAAAGAAAATATAAATTACGTTTATTTTATTGCGCGTTTAAATAATTCGATACCAATCTATACACTATAGGTATACTTAAGCATAATAGAGACACACTCCAGAACCTAGGTATACACAGATATACGGTTAATTAATTTGTATCACGCGGTATTCAGCCTATATAGTAGCCAGTATATTTATTCATACACAATGAGAGAATTTACTAAGAGTATTATAATATCTATATTTTTAGCTTAATGCACTACTAAAAATATTGATACGTAACACAAGTACAACAGCACCGAGAAATTTTACAAACACTATATAGGTAGTAAAAATAATATACAACAGTTATTTTATGTTTTTTATTTTTTCTCAAATATAAACTGCAGATAATGGAAATGGAATAACTACTCAACTGCATGTCCGACAACCAACCTGATGTCTCAGCTTTTTCTAATTCTTTTAGTCGTTTTATTTTTGTCGATTTTATTGGCCCGTCATTATAAAACAGATCTAACAGATTCTCATTAATTCGGTGACTTAATATAATATTCACTTCCATTTTATTTTTTGTCCTGCATCAGTATTCTGAGTATATAAAAATAGAAATGATTAGGAGGGATTCGCAGCCAAGTTGTAAAGTAGGAGAGTTTCGTTTGGTTATACACGCCTGCATACGACAAGGATTTAATTTCTGTGATTCGTTCAAAAACATTTTTTTTTATTTTATTATTTTATACATTTTTGTACACAATTAGTCCTGAAAGTTAATATCATGTAAACTTTTCAGTGATCAATGTTCGGTAATTTAATAGTCGTGATTTTTTTTTCTGTTTGGTACACTATTACACGGGGTTATATATGTCTATATTCAGTGGGAGGGTTACTGCTACAGGCTCAAACTCCCTCGCTCACACCCGAAATGTTTGTTATTAATGGTGCACAAATATTTAAATTACTACATCCATGAACAATTTTCTTAGTGGTCATAAAACATCTCCAAATAAACATCCTCCCCCAACCGGACACAAAAACTAAACATTATAATGGATTCGGTTGGTCACTGCACGACTATTATGTCAGGTTAATTAAAAAAAATAATACATTAAACTGAAAAGTTTAGTCATTGGTTAAATAATTTAACTCAACACCATACACTATATTATGATTTATAAAACATTGCTTATACATTTTAGATTCTGAGGAGATCGATGAATGTATTGATTTCAAGACACATTCTATAGTAGATAAACGCTCTGATTACCAACTTTGACAAAGACATCTTTTAGAAAATAAAATCTAGTTGATAGTTTTAGGAGGTCAACATTGAAAATTCTCAGTACCTACTTTTCAAAATAATAGGGACAACTATGTACTACTGCTGTATAATATTTAAAAAAAACAATATAAAAGGTTCGTATTTATAGACTTACTGCATAATGCACAATCATCTATAAATAACGACTTGTTGGTTATTGCCTTATTGACATGCAATATTGTAAAAAAAAGGACAATTCTTTGGACAACTTATAATATATTGTAGATACTTTTTAATTTCAAAAATTGTTAGATTATGGTCAACATATTTTATTGTATAAATTATTAAAATAAACAATATAGTATTATATAATATGGTGTAGCTACACAATTATGAAGTACTAAATTATTGATTTATTTTTATTTATTAAATATACACCTAATACAATTTAAATCAATAGTATCGAACAAACATTTGTTAAGGAGAAATAAGGGGAAATAAGGGGAAATATTATATTTACGATAATTTAATTTAACACTTATCACTATTTCAAACATATTTTGGAACATAGGTAACATTTTAAATATTATTCAATGTCTCGCGTGTGGACACACTTGACAATTCCCAAGGTGCACCTCCTAAATATTTATTTATTATGTTATAAACATATACCAATTTTCGTGACTAAACATGGTTACACAATTACATGTAATGCACGTCATACGTTTCGACAGTATAGTTTTTTAAAAGATTTATTTTATGCATAAAGTTATATTCTTGGTATATTTTGTTAGTTGTTATAGAAAAATATAGATTAAAATTAAAGAAAATCAAATAAAGAATTTTTATTTTTCGTAACGTAACATATTCTTGTATTATACAAAATAAGTTTGAAAATATAAGTGTCTTGATGTGTCTAATTTTATTTTCATTTGACAATTTTTAAGATATTATTTCAAAAATGTGTGTTTGTACTCCATGCAAGTAGATAATTATGCTAAACATGAATTGGATTTATTCAAATTGACTCTTTCAAAACGTTTTGCTAAATTTTTTTGGATTGTCAAACGATAATAATAATAATTTAATGTGTCTCAATGTCTTGTCTAAAACAAAACTCATGAGTCATTAGTGTTTCATTTAGGTACCTATATACAAATAAAATATTGTGTAATTGTTTTAATTTGGTTAAATTTACTATAGTTTATTACCTCATGTCATTTTAAATATTGTTTGTGTAGGGAAGTTAATAATATCATTAGCCTGTAATTAATATAAATTAAACTGTAATTTGTAATACTACCCGACGACAAATGTAAACATTTGGAGACCGTCCAAAATATATATAGGATATACCTTCATCAGAACTGTTTTGATTTGTATGACGTATACAAATAATAACAATGTGTTACATAACAATTTCCAAGTGACATTTTTCGTCTCTGGATAAACACGCATTACTTCGTGTAAAATACGTACATTTTATATACACTAATATTATATTCCTATAAGTTATAACACTGCAGTTTTATATCACAATGAAAAACACAATATTATAGTCAATATTATAATATCAAACCTATAGAGTAGTATGTACTGTAAAATTATAGTGTGTGTAATTTTTTAATCGGTTAATTGACATCGAACCGTGCTGTGGCAACAACGCCAACTATTTTATACAATAATTGACACGCATATTTTCACTTCTGTTTTACTCCTTCTCATCGACGACCCACCAACCACATTAATTATTTTTACATACAAATAGTTATTCGTGGTCGGCCACCTTGGAACCTTATAAATAGGGTGGAATGGCCACGATGAATTCTAATTCCATGTTTAAAGCTTATTCAATTTATTCGCATGTTCGTTAATTTTACATTGTTCCGACACTGCGTTGAACCATAATAATACATATAACCTTTTTAGAGCCTGCCTCGTTCGGCTATTAAAAAAATGTGAAAATGTTGTTCAAAATTCCAGTGTACGCATAAAGTAGAAAAAAAAACTATTATCACAAGGCGTAGGTATTTATTTTTGCTACAAATCTGCAAAAGCATATAATTTGACAGTATGTTTTTAATTGGTTTGTAATTCACATGCATACATTGTTGTACCTACATTATTGCATACAAAAATAATTTCTGCTGATTCTATAAAACTGAGATATTTATATTATGTGTTATGGAGTTTATATGGATTTTTTAACTTTTATTTTTTACACGCACAATCCATAATTATTGTTTTTTACAATAAACATGGTAATTATTATGTGGTGAATAATTATTATAGTATTAATTATTATATATATTTTATGAACAGACAATATGATAAAAAGAAGTATCTCAGACCCCAGTGGCGACACTTTATGTTTTGGTATTTCAATTTCATAAATAAATGATTTGCAAAATATACATAAATCAACAGTGCTCTATATTATTATAGTAGGTATTTTTAAGTTTTAATTATGTCGACTATACATACTATTGTATATAATATAACAATATAGTTTCATATTTTTTTATTCAATATTGATAATAAAGTATTGCTTAGGTGCTAAATATAATATAACAAATTGACAAACAATAAATTTAACTACATTCAATGTCAAACGCTGCCCGTTGAGTCATATCGTATTGTATGATATTTGAATTTTTTAAGATAGTTAATGTTATGATAATATTACTATATTATGTACAACTTATCAGGTTAAATTATTGATATACCTACTACAGTAGTACCTAGTAAAATAGATTACTTCCGTGAATATAGTTTGTTATGTGTAATTTTATGGAAAACTAGTGGTTAGTAATTAATGTAATGGAATATAGAATAAAATATGTTTGCGTGCCTATTATAGTAAACCTACATTACGTACGTTACTTAGGTATATTGAGTTATATGTATTTAACAGCCTGCAGTGCCGAATTGCAGTACAACTTATAGAATAAATAATAATCGTTGACGTTAAATTACCTCATTAGTAATTACGTATCGAGAAGTAGATTAGTGGAAAAGTATTATAATTAAGGTGGCAACTAAAATATAAAACATGATTTTTCAAATTTCATAGAATTGCGGAAAATTTGAAAAACCGGCACCGGGCCTCTTAAATGTTAATGTTAATTATCAATTAAACCTATTACAGGAACAGTGAAATAAATGTAGTAACTTTTTTAAAACCCGAAGAGCATTATCGATTGGAATAATTTATTTATAATTTCAACAATGTCCGTGAATGAAAATCTGCGAACAATTTAATATCCCGTTGCATCACACAAACTATACAGATCGTTTTTTTTTTACGAATTTATTATTTCAAAAGAAATGAGAAATTTAAACGGCTGGGTTCAAATAATTCGTTGCACTTCTTAAATTAATGTCTAACCACCGTGTATTGAGTATTTTGTTCTCTTCGATAATGTTATCGTATAAGTCTTTGAAAACAAAACGCCTATTTGTCCCCTAAAAAAAATACCAATCTTTTATTGAACGTTTTATAATACCTCCGGATATAGGATATTGAGTGTATCGTGGTAAACGATTTAAGTTTAATAATAGACAGTGTGTGTGTATATATATATATAATTATACACGAACCAAAGAAATACGATAACTGTCAGGTCGGATTACCGCGGAGACCTTTGCGAATCAAAACACATATACACGTACCTACCTACTGTCGTAATTCGATACGGGTGCGTGCAGTTTGCACAGAAATTCACTGGATTTATGAATATAAAAGAAATAATATAAAGACGATTTTTTTACGCGATCGATTGGGTAAAGATACCATGGGAAATCCAAAGATAATAAGTCAAAAAGATTTTTATGCCAATGTATATTATTTATTATTATATACGTAGGACCTACTATACCTACTTACCTATCTATCTGTTTAGTCCTATCAGCTACGTCTATATTATTGTGCAATATACTATTATATAGGTAGTCGCGGTACTTATGTAAGTATTGTATACCTATAATACTCTTAGCTATCAATTGGTCAATATAATAATATATTAGGTATATTAGAAAGTTTATCAAACCATTGCGAAAAGAGGTTGACGACAAGTTGAGATCAATAATATTATATAGACATCAAAATAAAAAATATGCGCTACTATCTAGGTATATGTGAACTATAAGTAATAACTCAGTAAAATGTTAACGTTAACTCTTAAACATAAAAATCCACATATACTACATATATTTTGTGTTAATCTGTGATATTTATAACTGAGTAAAAATAGTATTCTTAATATAAAATTAAGCTACACAGTTATTACAACATTTGTTATTATTTTTTTTTAGGATTTTCACAACTACAGAAGAATCCAGCGTTCAGTCCCAATAGCTGCATGTCAGGTAACATGAATATAATAATTCAAATTTACCTAATATAATATATAATTTACATGTAATTTTATTTTGGGATTATTTTTAATAGTTTTGGTACCTAATAAGAATTTTAATTGGCTGTTATGATGTATAACGTCATCTATTATTGTTTCGGTCAATTCGTTTTCTATTGTTTCTTAATTGTTTTACATTTACATACCCACTTCATAATATATATTATTATATCATCGTTTACGTAATATTATAATTAAATCAAATTATTAAAACGAGTTGGTGTAAATAACCGGGGTGTAGAAGAAAATAATACAAACTGGTGATGTTACTGGCGTGAATAAAAAAAAAACATAATATTGTTTAATTGTCAGCGTGCAGATATTAATTAGGTTTGAATCATTAATTTTACGCCAAAATTCATGTCTGAATGTTCGACGAATATACGGTATATACGATTATTCTGCAGCGTGTGATGAAATAACACGTTTGTGGTGTTAACCTCTTGTCACGAGCAATAGGGAACGTTCATTGAAAAATACCGGTTTGTCTTCAATAGCTCTTCAACTGCGCTTGTCGTCTATTGAGATACCATTTCAATAGCATGTCGCTCTTTAGATTAAGATATAGGTACATAGGTATACATTATTATATACCTAAATTATGTGTACATACCTATAATATATTATTAAAATTATTTAATTCGGTTGTAGAACGCTGCCGTGTACTGACAAGCACGTTAATAGATAAATTCAAACAAAATGATAATAATATAACGAATGTGAGCTCTTAAAAAAAATACATCTAATAAAATAAAACGCGTGTATGTGTACCTACAACTGCAACATGATGGACAACCCAAGACGTGTCGTCGTTGTTGGCGCCACCGGATCAATAGCAATAGTAACAACAATAAATCATATTCTTCTGGATTCGAATACTGCAGTGTAGTTGCCTAGAGTTTTCCGTCCTTGTGCAGACACATTTTCCCACGACTTTTCTATTTTGTTTTAAATAAGCCATATTGCTTTGTATGAGCATTCAGAACATCTATTATTATTTATTCGTTTCGTTACATATATTTATCAAACCATCATGCTGATGTTTCGATTATTTATATTGCTTCAGTTTTATAATTTTAATATTTTATAAATTAATGATAATAAAAAATATATATTGGTATATAATATATTATATTATAATGTATTGATTGAAGCTATTAAATTTACTTAAATATACTATCATATTTTATAATAATGATTAATGAAATACAACATTGTCCAGTGTCAAAGAGTGTCTTGCCTTAATTTGATTATATTATTTTAAATTAGATTCAAAATTGTAGCTGATTAATATTTAGAAATATTAAAATTAAAAATTAAAATTCTAATATTTTAGACGTTGGATTAAGATAATATATTTTAGAAAAATATACACACGAGCCTATTATAAGTATTTATTTAAACTTTTACAGTAGGTATTACTCAATACTCAATTCTTGTTTGAATATTTAAAATGCATTGTAGTAATACTATTGTTCATATTCGCATCAAATTATTATCTGGGAAATTATATTTAAAAAACTTTAAACTATCGATAACGCTAAACTTTATACGAATAAAATGGTTATTCTATATATAATATGTTTGATTAGGTATACCAGAATAAATAGGGGTATTATATGAATTGAATATTATAATACTGATCTGAAGACACAGGTTTGAGCAGGTGATTTTTGAGATTGTTTAATAGAATAATTGCAAGTGTGGGAAAACGATGGAACTACCTATATATACAATAACGGGATAATATCGTTCTCTTACTTTCTAAGTTATATAATTTGATTGATTTAACCATGGAAATAATGACAAAAACGTCGAAATACGCTTCAAATCCCATAAAATATATATAGATACATCGAACCGATTAAAATAATTGCTCGAATACCACTACGAATTAATAATAATCGTTTGTATTCACTATGGTTGTCGCTACTGCTGCAGCCATATTATTATTATTATTATTATTATTGTTGTTGTAACGCAATACGATATTATAATCACGAGACCTGGATTAGAACATATAATATGACACGAAAAAGGTCGAAGAGGAAGTGCGTGAAGTCGTGAAGACGTCGCCCCGGAACCGAACCTGGATACGCCTAACGTGTCTCTAAGGCCGTTTTAGCGGTGGATGTATAGCGGCGTGCAGTAGCAGCAGAAGCGGCAACAGTAGCATGTTGTCACCGTGACGATATTATTATTATTATTATTATTCATAGTCGTCGTCTACTTGGTCGCAGCAGCTATAGCGGCTATGGAAGTATAGGTAGGTACAGAGAATTCAGACAGCGGTGACGACGAAAGGAAAACAAAAACAAAACCTAAGGGCAACGCAACATAATAATAATAATAATAAACATAACGAAATCACTCAAACAGCAGCCATATGTCACGGACGAGACGTCGTCGTATAATGTGCGTGTGTGTGTGTGTGTGTGTGTGTGTGTATGTTTGTGTACGTGCATGTAGACAGAAGGATAAAAAGACCGTACCAGAGACTGAAATCGTGGGCGGCATTCGTCGTATGGCGCCACCGTCACCTGTTGACCTCAACATCGCATACGCATAGGTATATAACATAATATAGCAGCGGCGTAGTGTCGGTGCATCTCCTTTTTCTACGTTGCGTATATTCTCCACTCATCTCCTCTCCTCAGCTAACCTCACTTCTCACTCCTCCCCTCGCCGCCTTTCTGCTCCAGCTACTTCACGTTTTTCCATATCTCAAAACACATACGCATCGCACGTCGCGTTACAATATTCGAGTATGTAGACGAACACACACACACACACACACATTGAAATCGGCAGGTTACACGATAGTTTATATGCAGTCGGAACGTTCAACAGGAGAACGGCTCTCACGCGCGGTCACAGGATGTTCTCATGTCCGCGCTCGCGTCTCCACGACGGTGGTTGTACAACAATAACGCGTTCGTATCGCGTCTGCAATATGTCAATCCCGGCGCTGCCATCTCACCGAATCACGTCGTCTATTATATCGTTGTTGTTATTATTATTATCACACTCGTATTAGATATACACACACACGCACACACACACACACACACACACACACACACACACACACACACACATGTATTATATCATTATGGTCATTGTTGTTTTATTATTATTGTAATAATTTATTACCCATATAGGTACCTATTATATATTGTACTTATATAATGGGACCGTATAGCGATGATGAAATATATTATATTCATACGTCGAGGACGCGACCTTCGTTTGGCTGGGGGGATGATTATCGTAGCGTATGCGTGTAAACAATTATGTATAGGTACCTACCTACCTAAGTTATTAAATTTGCATCGTAATTACTACACATTATTATATTATATCATTGTACCTAATTAGTATCATTATCATCATCTTACTCTCCTCCGCTCATTTTTGACAAATGGTGGTGCGATCGTTTATAGTAATAATATGTTTTCTACAATGTACATCGAACAGTAGGTATGTAATATAGTATTATACATTATTATTATATTACCCACCTACTTAATATATAATATCTTAGGTGAATGAAAGCTACAGCCAGCCTGATTCGCTTATCTTTACGCTATAAATCGCATAAATATATAGGTACGAACACGATGTAACTATTATTACATATAAGTATAAAATCACACTATGTTATAACGTTTTACTATCAAACTAAAATAATGTTTAAAATAATCAAAAAGTTATTTATACAATTAAAAAACACATCATATTATGTAGTTCAATAAACAATTCCGGAATCAATCTCAAACAGACCCTAGCTCAGTGCAATAGCAATATAAATAACAATTTATTATATATTATATAGTGCTAAATAAATACAATTTCGTAACTCGTAATAATTTATCATACTATACTTGTATATCTATATTATATATATTTAGTATATAATATTCATCTCTGTAAATAAAACAAAACTATACACGCGAATATAGAGTAAAGCAATAATTTAATGGTTAAATTGGACAAGAAGTTGTTTAAATTATAATTATTTAGTGTTCAACAGTAAGATTTCTTTTATATAAAATTTAGTCACCATAATAAACAAAGACAAAGTTTAAATTGAATATTGTAACAGAATAACAGATGTACCTATATAAAGGGGCTTGTTCTCAATTATTTTTAAAAGTTATATTTCGCACAACGCAGTTGGTATGCAATTATTATTTAGTTGATTAATTTTAAAATAATACCTACAGTGAGTAAATTTACACAAAATGTATTTTACATAGTTGTAAACTAACTACATTGTGATTCTTTTAACAGTAAGCACTCATTATCTCAAAAAGTATTAGGGTTGTTGAAAATATTTTTATACTTGATTCAAAGTCATTGCAAATCGATATTTTTGAAAAAAGTTATATTTCTACTATTTGTTATCATTATTATTATTCATGCGTTTTAATTTTTTTAGCAACATAGGTACATTTTTAATTTCGTGTCCCGAAGCAGAATATTTTTTTTGAAAATGTTGGTCTATACTACTCCACTCATTTAAACAATTAATAATATTCATAAGTTATAACAAGTTTATATGTTGATCTATTGTGATAAAATATTCAAAGCAATCACTACATTTTACATAAAAGAGGTAACTAATGAAACCCATTTAACCTTTTTTTATCTATCTAAATTAAAAACCAAACTTGCTGTCCACTGAAGATTTTAATAATTATTATTATGTTACGGAAAATTAGTACAAAAATATTACACCAGTTGTGTAATTTTCTAATATCATGGTTTTCTCCTTTATATTTTTCAACAGTTAACTCTCGTCGTAAAGCTCATTAGTGGACGTCTTATGTCTACTCTTGACATAAAGCGTGTTTGTGGGCTTTATAAAATGAGGTCCCTTTTTCTTTATATCCGTCCCAAACTACCATACTTGAGGTACTGACTTGAATTAACATTAAAACTATTTTGAAAACAAGGGTAGTATTTTGTTTTCGTTTTATGCGGCTTGAGAGTTCTTGAGGACTTTCATACTTTGCCACTGGCAAGAAATAAGAGCACGTGTTTCTTTTTTATATGTTTAGAAATATATTTTCAAAATTCAAGGGAAGTATAAATAAAATTTATCACTTATAATGACATATAATATACTAAATAACAATATACGTGATAAATATTTTCGAATGGGTTATTGAATAGGTTTATGTGTTTCTGTAAAGTGATACAAAAAAGCCAATGTTTAAAATAATGTATATTATGTTATACGCCCTACGCGGCATTGGCTTGACAGATATGATGTCGTGATATAATATAAAGAAGTGAAATAAATAATTGAAAAATATTATATACGTAGGTAGAAATTAATTATTTTAAAATGTATATTAAAAATCTTATTATTATAATATTATAATACGTTCTTATACAGTTTATTATTATTATTTTTGTGGTCTTAATTGTTTGTGAACTGTGCAGATATATTGGCATATCATAATGCAATAATAAAAAAACATTTTTAATATTGATTAGTTATTAATTATTATTAATATTATATAGCTGGTACGGTCATACAGACGCTTATAAATATAGTGTTTATCCTCCACGCATTGTTTTTATTCTCGCGCCGCGCTGCAAAACCAACAGCCACGTGTATTGTGTAGCCGCGGTGTAGGCACCTATATTTTATACACTGCAGCCGTAGGTATTGTTAGAGACTTAAAAACACATTTCGTACATATTAAATAATATGTTATATAATTTTCGACGAACGAACGCCATCGGAGAAGTGCGCTGGCGGCACAATGTGCAATTTGAAACTTTTAATTTCTGTCGTGCTACCGCGTTTATGAACGAGAATAAATTATAAACATTATTATATAATATGGTACCTAATATTATGATATGATTATAATATTGTTAATGTAAAAAGGTGTCGGGGAAGTTAAGTCGAATCAGTGTTATATATAGGTAAATATATAGTTGTCCGCGGGTACGACCCTTGTAAACATATTAATAATATATACATAACGTATTCGTGTGATTGTGTGCGAACGTGCATGGAGTTGAAAGGTAGGCCATATTGGGGTGGGGGGCCGGCTTCACGAGTGGTTCCTTTGAAGCGGTTTAATTGGCAGCCATTACTGCGGTTGTGCACACCGTTCGCGAACCTTGCAGAATTGCGGCCCATCGTTCATTCGGCCGTGGGCATTCGTTAAGACACTACCTATAAATACGTTATAATAATATATTATTATAATTATTATAATAAGCCTGTGATGGATACACGCACGACGTATATAATATACAATAGGTATGGTATTAGGACAGTAGTTATAGGTATACCTATACGTATTCCGACGTCCGTTGTTTAGCGAGTTTTTAATAATTTATTCCAAACGTGAATCATCGTCTATACGCATATCATAATATGTCGACATTTTCACAAAACGTTCGTTTTCTGCATCAGTGAATAGGAAAATTTGCAATAACACGCACAACTTTCGTAAAATATCTTCTATACTTTCAAAGCTCCCGCGAACTCTAGTAAAGTTTATAATTTTTCGGTGTGCTGCAGGCGAAGATCGCTATTTTACTTTCGATGAAAAAAAATTAAGTTAAATCGTTATATTCCCTTCTATTAGAAAATTTTTATACTGTTAGGATTTCACATAATCCGTTTTATGACCACTAACCAGGTAGGCAGGTATACCAAAATGTATAATACCTACTCCGACAATGATTATTGTCATAATCAATACCGCCTTTTCAGTTGTCACCATATTTATTATTATTATTTTAAAAGCACACACCATCGACTATTATTAGTACTAGTTTGTTATATTTTAGTTCTATACTATTTATATTTAGGTTTGTTTCTAAGATCTAACCTATAAGGCTATAACCTATTCATATATTTTATCATTATTTAAAATATGAAAAAAAGAACATAATAATATTATTATATTAATTGTTCAACTGATTTATGCAATAAATTGGAATGATCTTATCTTATCTATTCGTATAAAATGTCGAGATTAATATATTTTTTATGGGAAAAATAATTAAATAGATTTTATAACATTTCCATTACTTAAATGAGATTTTTACAAAATACAATACATTTGATTGTTAAATTATATACTTATGATTAATTTACCGATATTCAACATTCCCAACTATACAGAACATGTATAGGTTTATATATTAAACCTTTAGATTAGATTAGATATTTTAAACATATTGAGACTAAAAATGTTAGGACTTTGTCATATTATATATACGGTATATATAGGTAGATATTCTAAGGAAGTATATGAACCACAGTAAATAAATAATTCACCTGAGGGGGCAATTTGTTTTATCGATGAAAAACGGGAATTAAACAAAAAAAAATTAATTGATATTAATATATTTATATACAGGATGATTCACCAATCAGACAAGCATACTCAACTCCCTTTTTTATTCAATAATGCATGTTATTCAAAATCTGATTTTTAAAATTTTTAAATATACCTACTTATAGCTATATGTATATTTATAAGTAGGTACCTATCTTACCTAACCTCTTTGAGTATACTTAAAAATTAAAAAATCAGAAATTTAATAAATTCAATATTAATGAAAAAACGGGGTTGAGCGTGCTTGGCGAATAAGAATAATAAGAATATTCAATGTTGAAAAATTCAAAATAGCTATTTGTAAATCTGATTATAAGAACAATTTTTACGGTAAAAACATTTATATAAGTTATGTAGCTTATTTTTAAAATTTTTTTAAATATCAATATTTTTTTGAGTAAATTAATTTAGAACGTAATAACTTTTTTTATATTATTTTTGGGAATTTTCTGACATGAATATAATATTTCTTAAATTATTTCTTATTCAAATAATTTTCACAATTTTTGTCATATTATGTTTAAATAACACCATTGTTTTCTCATGTCGTCCTGTTACACTCTGTATATTATTTAATATTTTATTAATTATTATTTTAGTTTTTACTTCTATAATATATTGCAGGTAATATTGAATTTTTTTTATTCTCATTTTAACACAACGACTGCGAGAAAATGCCAGAAAAATGCTTGTTAAACCAAATTTACAATACGTATATATTATATATGTAGGTGGTGGTATTATTTGGCTTTGCTGCATATAATACTGCTGAATTGGATTTCATGTCCTTTATATTATGCGTCCAATGTATAATGTGCACACTGCCATTGGTCGACCTAACGAAACCATTTATTACGGCAGAGCTGGTAGCGTTTTGAAGAAGGAAAAAAATATAGTTATAGTCATACACGGCTTGTATCGTAATCAATCCGATTATGTTATTATGTTAACTGAGACCGGAAAATTGCGTCTTTCCGGACGGTTCAAGAGACCCGGATTCCGGAAACCAAGTAGAGGATTATTTAGCTTTTAAATGCATCATAACCGGCTTACATTAACGGGCGGCCAATAAAACTGTGCGCTTTAGTAGCTATAAATATCGTCATTCGCGCCACCGGGGTATCTGCAGCTGCTGAAACAAATCTAATTCACTCCGATGAAGCGTTTTGATCGACGTCGAATACGTATATACAATATAATAAATATAAATAATTGCTCCAAACCATAACGATATAACGAAACAAATATCAATTTTGCCACTATTTGCGAAAACACAACCTATAATAATATTCGTATACTATATAGGTATTTCATATATATATATAACAAGATTATCGTATTTACCTACTCCAGGTGTTCAGGTTTAAAATATCATTGTTACAGAATGTTTTTTTGATGATAATTATATTTCATTAATTTTGTGTTTATATTTTCTTCTTCTAGATAATACATTAATACGGAATAAAACAAAGAAATAGAAATAAGAAAACATAACGAATATTAAAGATATAGCTAGCGCGTTGGTAGTTTAACAATTTGCATTTGTAATTTGTATACAAATTTGCACTATGCATAATATACCTAATGATATAATATAACGAGTCAGATAAATTCATCTAAAATATACGATTTTATTCCATAACCTTTTAGAATCAATAAAAAAATATCAATCATTTGCATTAAGCCATGGATTTAACAACCCCGCAATATTAGATAATATGTTCAGACTTTTTAAAAACTGTATAGACATATTATACGGCGGCAATACAATTTTCTCTACGGGCTTCATTTTATTGTCTTATTCTCAGCAACAAAATACCAAAAGGTCAATGGGCTTATGGCTTAAACATTTAAATATGTTTATATCTATATTTTAAAACTTTGAGTTCGGCTTCTGACAAACGAATTCATTCTTATATATAGTTGAGTTATTTCCTTATCGATGAATTACATCAAACAGTATCTCATAGAATGAGAATAATAGATTTTATATTCAAGAAATGTACGGAAACATATTATGAGAGAGATCACAAATATTACTGACCAATAAGAAACAACCATACATACCTAGAAGTACAGATAAAATGACATATTATATTGAATAGTTTTCGGTTGGTAAATGATAAATTGATCGACGAAGTAACAATAAATATATACCTACCTGCAGAATCTATTGAAATCCGCTATTTTAAAGTAGTGGTATTAGATCAGTATTAGATCAGTTTTAAAAAAAATTCAATATACTATACAATATAATATAACAATTATATAAACACAAAACAATACATTTTTTCTTTTAAAGTAATAAGTTCGTATACTTATCGGATTTGTGTTTAATTGCTTTAATTTTATAATATTGTTTAAAAATTCGGCTGCAGCACGTGCGGTGGATATTTTAACTATATACATTATACTATATATTTAATATTATTATCATAATATAGAAGTCATAGTCCAAACTTTTCAATTAATTCACATACCTAACCTGCCAAGTGCTAATGCATAGGGATTTTAATGTAAAATATTTATTATTTCTATGTTTAAGTAATATAATAGATAACTATCGTCTATCCTGATATAGGTAGGTATATATGATTAGTATTAATTACTAATTAGTGATTGCACATTTACACTCAGCAAACATTAATGATGGATGATTTATTAACGTCGTTAGCTATACGTAGTTCAGGAATTATACCTTGTTAATGGTTATAGTTTTATCACTTATCAATCAGCTCAATTAATCGTTATATGCTTTTTGAAACCAAATAATGGGTACCTAGTGTTAATAATTATTGTAATTTGTATAAATACGTTTGAGTATGTTTTGCAAATTGTCCCTTTGTTAAAATGTAACTATCGATATTAATAATAAGAAATTATAACTAATAACACTGCTAGGGTTTTGTTATAAATTGAAATAATTATCCAAAAATATTAAGTGGGTAGCAAATATGAAATAATAAAATATATCAAACGTTTAAGATTTATTTTTATTTTTCACATAAATAAAATATTTGAAGGAGATAAATTGCATACAATTGTCTAACCTTACAGGCTACAATAGTAATATATAATACATCTACACCCTACTCTGTTGATATTCAGTAATTATATAATAATACTAACTGTATTATCCATCATTACCCGGGGGTAAATAAAACCGAGATGGGCCATCCACCTACCATATATTATACTATGTAAATAATATAGTAATAACTACTAACTAACAAGTAACTTCTCAACTCGATTTCACATTTATTATGAATACATTTATTAGCCTAAACGAAAAATATAATACAATACAAACATTACAAACAATTATTATATCCAATCATAAAAACTATTTTATTACCTGTATAACTAAATAATGGCAACCGTGCAGTATATTTAAACGAAAACATACTAAAATTTCGTGAATTGAACCAAGGTTCATGAGTGAACCACCCTACAGCGACCTATATGCGGGTTTCAAGCGAAGCTATGCAGACCCTCCTCCCCGAGTGTCAAGGAATCTATTGATATAATTTTGATTGAAAACGGTCCAGCAGTTTTTGAGTCTATAGAGGATAAACAAACAAACAGACATTTATTTTTATTTTTTAAACATTAGGGATAATATACCTATTATATTATGCTATACATATTTTATATTTTATTCCCACTACAATAATATCTATGCGGTGTTATAATGATAATATTATACACTATAAGTTATAACCTATATGTGCATCGTCGGGGGTAGCTGGTGTGGATTCTGGAGGTCATCCGCCGCGGCGGTATTCTCAATATTATACTATATCGAAGAATATAGGTATTATATAGGTACTTCGCGTCCGGTCGGTCGACGCGCACACACACACACACACACGGAGGCCATGTGTAAAATATATAAAATATATACATACATATGGCGTGGCGAGGGACTTACATTAAGTTGATGAACTCAATCCGGCCGATTGCGCCGCGCCGCCAGAGAGCTCGCAGCCTCGTCGTATACCGTATATTATTATACCGCGGTATATATATATATATATATCATGTACCTGTGGGGGGGGGGGGGGGGGGGTTTGTTCCGTTGTAGTGTATACTGCAGTAGCTCCATTTAGAGATTTCACGGTGTTTTGCCCGCCCGATCGGCCGACCGGAAAGTCGCGCGCACATGCTTTATCCCGACGCCGACGCGACCCCTGCCCGACCGCTCGGTCGCGCGTATCGAGTTTTGCAGCCCGCCCCCGCTGTCCGGTGCACGGCGGTATTCCCGACGGAACCGGCCCTCACACGTATCACGTTATATATACATATTATGTACAGTGTAAAGTGGCGCACATGATGTACAATACTTATTCGTAAGCGTTATAGTCGTACGCGCGTGTGTGTGTGTGTGTGTGTGTGTGTGTGTGTGTGTGTGTGTGTGTGTGTGTGTGTGTGTGTGTGTGTGTGTGTGTGTGGTGCAGTCGTATACGGTCGATTAGCTGCTGCAGTGTCCCGGCGTGCGTGTATCGTCCACCATCGAGTGGTCACCGCGGAATCGATTTCTCCGCTGAACTGTAACATATTACAAAACTATAATATTATACATCGTTGCAAATATCTCGTAATCGTGTGGCGGTATGATAATATTGTATCCCATACCTATAATTATTATAATATACGCGCGAGTGATGACGTCGTGCTGCTGCAGTGCCGTGTGGCCACCGCGTGTATAGTTTATTGTCGCGTCGCTTTAATATGATATTATTATTGTTAGAAGAGCTCGTGGCGCATTTGCTCATTTTTATCGTTTAACATAAAATCTAACACAGTTCTACGGAAGTGCAGGTGTCATGTCACAACCATTTAATTTGAAAGTGTTTATTGTTTTACTTATATTTCGACGATCTAAAAAAAAAATAAATACTCATGCCTTATTCCCTGTTTTTCTGCTTTTTGAGATGGTTTCAAAAAAAATAAATGTATATTTCAAGTTTTTTTCCCGATTTGTTATACACAGGTAATAATATATTACACTTAACCCACTGACCTGACAAGCCACTTTTCAATGGTTTTTTCATCAAAATTTGTTTTTGATAGAATTTAAGTTAAAAATAATTCTACTATTTTACGTCTTGTGTAAAATAAACAAAAAACTATTTTTTTTTTTACTTATTAGTTAGATAAATAACTTATTAGTTTATTATGTTAAAGGAAAACTTAAAAACATTTCTTAATTTTCTCCCTATTTTAGGTCATTTTTAGATTATGTGTTTAGGCTTAATTTTATGAATTATAAATGATTGAATGCTTATAATGATGTTTTAACCGATTTTTAAGCGTTTATTTCGAAAATGTTAAGTGCTATAAGTCCCGAGCCCTAATTTAATTTATTAGTATATAGGCTCGCCGTCCGGGCATCCCCTCGACGACGACGACGCGTGGTTATAATATTACACCTAAATTATTATTGTACGTTATAATAGTAGTACACACGGTATGCATTGACTTACCTATGGGGGTTTAGGAGCCTCCACCCCAAAAACAGTTTTAGCCCCCCCCCCTGCCAATTCGTTTTTACGTTTTAGCTCCTTCTGCAGGTTAAAACCCAAATCATTGCACAAACAAAACTGTCATGGGTTCAATCTTCAATGTGTAAAATATTTAATAGTTATAAACGTACCTAGCTATGTATAATATTATAATATTAAAATTGTTCATGTAAGCCTCGTATGAGCTTATGTAAAAAGAGATTCAAATCACACATATGGTATTTTGGTGGCTTATGATCCGAGACGGCTAGATTCAGTGTCTAGCTATAATATAATAAATTATAAATATAGAAAGTGAAAGAGAATCATCTAATAATAATATATGAGGTATATATAAAATTATATTTTATACAAATTTGCATCTAAATATATTACTATGCAGTTATAAGATATATATTATACCTATACTTATTATATTATTAATGATGAGAGGGAGGGGGCTTTTTACTCTATGGTTCGTTTTCAACTTTTGTTGAACTTGGCGTGTGTCTACTAAACTCTAATGACGCTCATGATGGGCCTTGTACCCCCGCGGGTTATTTTGAATTTTGATTTTCTATGACTCTAGGCCTTGTAACTGTTAAGTCCTATTTCCACCCAATGCAGTATGCCGTGTTATTCGAGCAATGTGATAGGCGCGAGTGCGGTCGTTTCGGTCATTAGATTATTATAGCGAGGGAACGAGGTAGTTATATTGTTAATAATGTTGTTATATTGTTAATACGAGCGTATTACGTGTCAAATAATGTGTATAATTTCAAATTTGATAATAGTGGGATCAGTGAGATATCATTACCACAGTAGTAATGTGCGCTGGTTTATATAATGAGAGGTTATCAAATCTCTTTTCTGCAATCAAGTTTCTTCTTCTTTTTCATCTTGGTAATCAGCTTTTAAGACGATACTGACAAACACACTTCACCTCTCCCTATCCATTGCCAGTACCCACTAATCTGTATAACTGCTTCTGTCAAACTCTTTACGTACCACATGTAACCAAGGACGACTCGTGGTTTTTTACCTACCTACCTACTTCATTGTACCTATACCAGTTTTATGAATTAACCTTCTTTCCGCCATGCGGACCATTGTGGAATATTATAACGAACCTATAGGGTTTCACATAGGTACACAGCAGCAGCAACAACAGTAGTACCTATATACACCGCACGCGTATTGCACGAACGCAACTCATGGGCGCCATTCATTATGGGACGTGGTTATAACCCAATAACCGTAAACCGGTGTAGGATATAACCTACTGTCACACAATATAATCTATAACTATATATTTTACACACACATATAAATAAATACGTATCGTGGTACGTGCCGTGGTCGGAAAAGAAATCACCGGGTTACCGAGACGAATTAATCGGAGAATCCAAACGGATGGTGACGGCGGCGGCGGTGGTGGTGGTGGTGTTGCCGCTGGAATTCCGGTTGATTGGATCGAGGAAAGCTCGCGCAATTGTCAGCCCGAGGACGACGCGAGGATTAGGTCGTCGTCGCCATGTTGGGTCGCAGAAGCTATTTAAAGTATTTCCGTTTATCGCACTCCTATCGCACGTCTTGCGGCGCGGACAAATCCCCCCCGCGGGCCCCGCGTAAGCCGAATTCTCGCGTTTCAAATGGAAGTCCTGGCAAAAAAATACCCGTCCGTTATTAGCAATCATATAACCACCACTGCACCCACCACCCCCGCCGATGGTTACTTTGCAGGCATCCTCCGGCGACGGGTGTGCAAAGGCGAGGCGGTGAGGTGCTGCAGGCGTGCAGCGTGCGCCGTCCCCGAGAGTAAATTACGAGGCATTTCGATAAGCCACCCGTAATGGGTTATTGGCGGGCAAATATTTTTCAATTTAACACCCAAACACCCTTTTATATACTTACAGCCCGCTCCGTCGGTCGCTGTTACTATCGTTATATATATATATAAAATATATAATATATTAGTCGATCGCTCGTCGCCGCCGAGTTTTCCCTGCACCCGCGGAAATCAATATAGCAATAACAATTGTTATTATGTTATCATCGTCATATTATTATCATTGTAAACTGCAGTTTGTTTCCACAACAGTAGTATGCATTATTCCCCCCACCCCAACCATTATCGTTAATCGTATAATTAATGACCGTATTATTACTTGTACCTATTTATATACAAATGTGCAGGGCATATTATTAACGTATAAAAACTAACAAGTTTTTTTTTTAAAGCGTAATAATTTTTCTTAAATTTTAACCACTGTTATATAAGTTATAACTGTTGTAGCTTTTTCCGTTTAATTACATAAAAAATATGTTGATATTCATAACCATAGTTGTCCAATAAAAATAAAAAAATCGTTTAATGTTTTTGTTTGATCATGTTATGTACAGTACACATACGCTTTAATATAAAAATAAACCAATTGATATTTCTGGATTTAATCATTCTGTAGACACAAAAATAAAATTTCTTAACCACTTTGGAATGAAGTAGAAATACTATTTTAAAACAAAATCAACAACTATTAAATATAACAACTAACACTAAATTAACTTTTCAATGAGTTAATTTAATAGTATTTATGATTAGACATTACTACATTAGTCGCGGTGGAAACTGCAATGTATGCATAGCGTATATACCTGTGTATAGATAATTATAATATTAATTAATTTACGTATATAATATAGAAAATATGATATACGAACTACTCCTTTATATTGTTATTTGTAAACAATTTTCTGTATACATAGGTAATATCGGCTATCGAAAGATTTATGCGCATTTAGCTCAATCTAAAATAAAAATATTAATACATTTTAGAAACCTAATTAAATTATTATTTTTTTTTAAATAACCTCTTAAGCAACTATGTTCCATTAACAGTATATTTTTTAGTTACTCTTATTTTAATTTGTCATTAAAATTGGATTAATTATACTTTTTAAAACCTTTAATGAAATGCCTATTAAAACATTTCCATTTTTTTCTCATTCTAGATTCTGAGTGGATCGCGGAAGCTATTGGTTTTACAATGATGGGTATTTTTTTATTATGATCATATTATCTCACCTATATTAATATTATTTTAATAGTCTTTAAGAATTAATTACTACGTATAATATATTATTTGGATTGAAAATTGTATTTTATAAAGGTTTTATTTTTGGTTATACAAATGTTCATAATTCAATTTATTTTTGAGAATATTTCCAGAAATTAAATACATGGCTTCAAACATGGTGATTTTTTTTTAAAAATATTCCTTAATTATTATCTAATTAAAAGCTTAATAATTGTTTTAATTAATTGTCTATAAAACATAATAATATTCCATACGATATCAGTTCATTTTCTCGTCATAATGACTGACGATTTATTATATATATATTATTACTTTTTATTTATTACAATTATTATTACAGTTATTATAGTGAAATATAATATTTCAATATTACCTTGGGAATATTATTATAAGTAGGTAACCTGCTTCAATAATATGATTTAATTATTTAATTTTAAATCGAAAACACGGAGTTAATTACACCAACATGTAGAAAAACTATAAAATATAATATGGTGTATACTAAAATTAGGAAAATAAACGCATAATGCATCACGATCATATATTTTATATTTTATTTAACCTCTACGGATATTTTTTACGTTATGATTTATGAACGTATTTATTACAATTATAATTAGGTACCTAGATAAATTTATCTGTTTATTCAATACATATCATACGAAAAACAAACTCTTCACCGTTATAATTTATTACATAATATCTCTACTTACATTAGACTTAGTTGATGTTTTTTCATTACTTTAAACTTATTTACGAAGAGAATATTAATTGTCTGCAGCGTGTTATCAATACAACGTCTTGTAATTTTTCAGCCTTTGCGTCTCTTAGCCTAATAATAATATTATAATATGGCATGTTAAACTATCATAGTATTATGTATAGTAATAACATCGCTAATGATCTTATTTTTGTCGATAATAGGCATACAGTTTCTTTTTAATACGGTACGCAATCTCCGGAGCGGTGACTTACCAAAACCCGCATGATCACTCTCGCGTTCCTGCAATCACCTATACTTGGCAACGTACATAGGCACCTATAATATATTATTATATATTAATAAAATGTTTTTGTAAATCACATCGTATATGCGCAAGGTATGTTTGTACCTACTATAGCTAGATGGTATATACCCCTAAACTTACGGCCGGATGGGATTTCATCATCGACCTATGATAACAGCGATGACACCAGAGACAACAGACACGGTGATGAAGAGAGTGTGCGAGAGGGAGAGAGAGATAGAGAGGGTGGGAGGGAGTGAGAAAGAGTGAGTGAGGGAGTACGAGAGTGAGCGGGGGAGAGATAGCTGCCGAGACCTTTTTACAAACCACCCATTTACACCGCATCTGTTGTGTTCAGCACGGCATTCACACGGCCAATCTATTTCCCTCGCCTCATGCATTGCTCGCGCGCATATAATATTATATGTGCTGCCCGTCGACGCCGTTTGTACTGTGCTCGTATCAATTCCCGACGGACCAGACGTTTAACACTCCATCGGATTTCACCGTGTATCGAAACATTATACACATATACACGCTATATTCCCTGTATGTGTTTGTATGTGTGTTCGGCTCATCGACATAAGTGGTGGACGACAACGGACTTGTAATTGAATTTCCAAAATTTCCTCTCCTCTACATCACTTCAATTGCTCTCCTTCTCTCTCTCTCTCTCTCTCTCTCTCTCTCTCTCTCTCTCTCTCTCTCTCACCCCATTATGGCACACATTTCGACACCACCACTACTACACCGTGGTCGATTGACTATATATACCGCGGCGAGGCAGTATACCAAGAAACGGTTACGGCTTGCCCTCTTATACAGCAGTAGTTTTCATCCCCAGAGACTGTTGCAGCTATACGTGTCCCGCGTTCGTTACAATATGTCACATGTTTCGTCATCGCATCATATGTATATTGTATAATATGATACAATATGGGGTACCTTAACTGCACGCTGTATTCACGTGAATGTTTTGGCCAAACATTTCGATTTTTTGATTTATTTTATTCGTATTTCGTTATATTATAATGATAATTGTTGTCACTTGTCACCACCGTGTTGTATGCAATAGTTCACCATCTATATATATATACCATTCACACATATACATAATATATCAACTATACCCCACGCGTGTGTTCAATATATTTTTATGTTTTATTATAAACATTGACGAGAAAATAACGTGGACGTGTTAAAACAATAATAATTATCATTATTATTTATACTTTTTTTTGGAAAATCGCTTCACACAATCATATTCTTATGAATTGTAGGTTCGAGGGAAACAATGAATCAGGGGTGTAGGTGTGAAGTAGGGAAAACATGCTGTCAACGTGCCCATTGTAACGTAGACCTTATCGAATTTACTGAGACGTTAATTGTCTCTCTGTCTCTCACTCATTTTTTTTTTTACGAAACATAATAAATGCTTTCAAATTATAGCATACGTAATGTGCAATACGTAGGAAGAGTTTTAGTGTTCAACTGTGCACATGTATTGTCGTCGCTTTTTTCACATATAATATACGCTCAAATCCATTCATAAGAAAATTTAAAAACTATGAAGTATTATAGTGTGGCCATAATTTTTATGGTGCTTATTTAGGAATTATTAAAATGGATAACAATCTTAATGATGACATATATATATTACATATATTTACCGGCTAAATATCCCGGATTCAACCGTGTGCAGTTCATTTTTGTGGCATATCCTATATGTATACCATATGGTATAATACAGTATATACGCTACATAGGTGTATCTCAGTATTAGTGTACCTCAGTTCATGGAGAAATCGGCGTCAGTGTACCTAGCTTTGTGAAATAATTCGACCTAGATGGGAACCTGAAGTCACGGATTGGATTTAGACATTTAGCACTTGATAGATTTTTTAAAGTGGTTTAATAAACTACTTACTCTCTAATAATTTACTGAATTATCTAAAAACAATCTCTTAAATTTTCGTAAAATTCAATTGAGTAGTTTTGGAATATATAAATACATACATATTACATACATACGTTTGGTTTTAAGATATAGTTTCTTAACTCAAGGCCATAAGCGCGACAATTTGATGCATGCTTGTACAGTTGTACCCTAGATCGGCCGGAGTAACCAATGATAACCATTTATAAACTAAACAAAAATTTCAATTTCCATTGTGAATCTCTCTTAATATCTCTGTTTGATCACCTCTTTAAAATGTGAATATCGGAAATCTTTTCTTATTGCACATTTAGACTACCACGTATTAGAATAACCACTATTCCAAATTTCAAGTTCATACGTTTTGTAGTGTTTGAGATTTAGTGATGAATGAGTGAGTGGGTGAGTGAGTGGTATTTGGCTTATATATATTATACTATACAATTTAGATGTATATAGACGCTGAAAAAACTTTAAATATCGATATAGGTATATATCTATATATATAGATATTGTTTTCGTTAAAAGCATAAACTATATTACTATGTAATAATAACAGTTATATTTTAATTTTTCATAAAAAATAATTATTTTCATATATTTGATTAAATGACTTGCTTAAAATATTCAACTATCAAACAAACTATCAGATAACTATAATAATTCAATAGGTAATGATGAAATAAAATAAAATATTTTTTTCGTATTGTGTGGATAAATCGATAAATGCTTACCTAATACATATAGGATATAGGTATTGATTTGACTGAAGTAAATTTACTTTGTGTTATCCAATTATTGAAATCTTAAATTAACGCCGGACATGCATGCATTCAAGGTTAATAGGTATAGCTGATACTTATATATGACTTTTGGAAGATGCATTTGGAAACCTATCGATTGAAATTTTTAATGTGTAAAAAACAAATATTATGTGTGTTGAAGAAAAAGTTTGTGGTTGGGAGTGAGTCTGGACCTCATAGGCTGCCAGTATAATATACGAGCATAGATCTTTTAATTGATGAAGGCAGTGAGTACTTTTGTACACTATTTATTTTCTCTTTCAAACAAAAGTATTCCCCCTCTCGATTGCCGAGCCTGAGTAAAGATAAACTTTTTCTTCCATAGCGTGTCTACCCTTTATATAGATTAATCACTCAGGTTGATAAGCTTCCACAAAAGCTTAGTCAATTTAGGTAATAGATTCTGTGGTAATGACTGACTAATGCTTTGCAATGCTGTTTGTATTCATACCGTCTGCCATAATATTATAGGTATTTCTTTCGAATCTATATATGAAACTATATAGGCCATGAATATGATTGGATTTAATAGAACACCACATGCAGACCGAACCTCAAAAAAATACCAATAAACTGAAATGATATAATAAATTAACTATATTTTCATAGTTATTAGTTTCGTAAATTCAATTCAATAGGACAATAAAAATGATATTTAACCAATAATATCCCGTAGGTAGGTAGTCAACTAACCTAATTCTGTTGTCGATTCCGTGTAGTTGTTAGCCAAATAAATTGCCGATATCACGTATTCAGCAGTTTTATGTAACATAAAAGAGGAAAATTGGGTAGTCACAAGTCGCAACTTCAGTCTTCAATCGCAACGTTGTTAACGGAAAGTTATATCTGAATGCGTTGTTTCAGTCGTATATATCAGTCGTATATAATACGTTAAGAAGAATCCGTTTTGCTCTATCGTTTTTAATATTAAAGCGAATTGACCTATTATCAAATTAAAAGTTAAGAATATTGTCTAAAGCACACTGTTGAACAATTTATTATAATATTTGAATTACGAGACATGTTATGAGGATTTTGATATTTACAAAATGTACAGTCTTAAAATGCTTATAACTTGCTTCAGAATTAATAATATTACTATATCAAAACCCTTTCTACGTGCTCTAGACGATATTCTTACCTTTAAATTTGACAATAGGTCAATTTCCACCATAGTATCAAATATGACAGAGTAAAACGGATTCTTCTTATTACTTAGCCACGCGTTATAATACGACTGACAAAACACTACATCGTAGGGATATTACGCGTTCTCTAATCTCTTGAGTGAGGTGTATTGTTGGAAATGTTGTAAACGACCGCATGTGGTTGCACCTTTATATATATATACATGGTTATTATAGGTAGACAGGGGGCACATATTTATTAGGGATATATGTATAATATAGGTAGGTACATCGATTAAGTATATGATCTTTATCATATTTAACACAGTTTAACACATCGCGTATATTTTGGCCAACAATAACGGAAATGATGTTTGAACAAGGGAACATCTGCTACCTGTGTGTGTGTGTGTGTGCCGTAAGTGAAGGGTTAGATGTATATGAGGCGAGGAAGAATAAAGAAATGTGACAGGGAACTGACAAAATGTTGGCAACAATGAATCGCCGGTTGCACGCGACGCCCACCGTTTTTATTATTATTATATTTTCGAAAAATAAAAACGCTGCTGCGGTACAACACATAATAACGTTTATATTTTATTTATTATTATATACGCGTGTACCGCGGTGAGTGTACCAGGCAGGTATACAGCGTAGGTACACACACATACCGTTTGCGGGACAAAAACGTCTTTTATTGGTCCCAACACTGGTGGGCGGAATATTTTGATTAGCGACCTGTCAACGGCGGGCGGACAATGCGATGACTACATTATACTGCCAAAAATTGAAAAGGGGTTAGCTAAAGTTACACCTTTTCCGTAGGATTATTCACCGGCCAACACGCATAATAATATAATGGGCGCGCGTATTGCATTATTACATGTACCTACACATGAAATACACTCGAAAATCGGTATTTAACAACCCCCACCCCCACCACCACCACCCATAACACACACGCACATATTTCCCTCCTCTCGCCGCTCGTCGCATCCTTAAGCCGTGACGGCGGATGTACAACACCTATCCATATGTTGTAGGTAACACGACGACGTTATTATATAGTATTACTATTATTATATAAACGTCGGCTACCTATTGATTTCCAGCGGATTTTTATACGGAAACATCGCGATTATTCGTGTCGCGCTGCGCGATATCCGTCCACGAACCATACAACGATAATAATGCACCGAGCCTCTCTTTACGTCAAAGGACGACGGCGACGATCGTCACTTGAAGAATGAACCCGTTCCTATACCTATATGGCTAGATATATGTATAATATCCGCCGCTTTAACTCACGTTCGACCGATGCCCTTCAATAATAATATTATACTCGCGCACCCATATGGTCGAGGAACGGTAGATAGTAATTAAAATTTGTCTTCGAATATAATATAACGAACTTATGTATTCTCGCGTGGCTATAATATGGCGCCGGCGGTGCAAACGCGGATGACGGCCTAAAGATTCACCGGAAGTTCCGACGACGCCCGCAAACAATACAACTCAATACGCCGTGGCCGAAGTAATTATTGTTCGTCTACAATAGTATGTATTCAAATATAATGTCTGTGTTTTAGAATTTAGAATAATATTATGCAGGGTATGAAGTACGGTCATTGTTTGTTCCTCGAAGACGAGGCACATAGGTACCGTGTGTCACATATTATCTGTCGATATTTTTACAAAATATATTTAAAAGTTGATCATATGAAAAGAATACTTTGTTTAAGATATTATATTTTGTAAACAGATATTTTAATTACTATATGACCGTATATCAATATTCGCTTGAACTTGAACTTACATAATAACTTGGTACGGGGTGCCGCCACTGGGTTACATCCCCCCTCCCGTCAATCAAATCTCATTGAATTTACTTATTGTATAACGTGTTAATACAGATTGTAAATATATAAATTTTTGTTCAATAAAAATTGGTTATTTAAATTAATATTTATTATTTTACCTATATATACTATATTATAATAATCAATTTGTATACTGAATATATTAAAACCCAATCAGGATAAGGAAACAGTGATATTGGGCACTCGTCTCGCTTTCGTCAATTCGATACAAGATAATAATATATTGTATAATAAATAATATAAGATAAATAGTATGGTTAAATATTAATAATAGTATAAGAATGCTTAAAAGTTGAAACTTATAATAAATCTTTGCCTTCAAAAAATAATTCATGATGAGTTTATTGAACAAGTTATGCTTTTTCTAGAAATATAATAAAGTGGCATTTTTTGCGTAGGTACCATTATTGTCCAATTATTTCAAATCGAATGATAATTTTACATTCGTAGCATTTCTTGCACCAAAATAATGATTCCGTTACGGTATGATTATAGGTATATCTAAATGAAAAAATAACACACCATTTTGTAGAACAAACACAATTGGTAACAATTAATATCACTTCTCACATAGCTATAATAAAGGTATTAAAATAAATTTAAATTAAAATCATTCCATTTGCCATTTACCAATTATGTTCAATGTTGCTTATTGCATTGCAATTTAGTTTTAATTATTATTTATTGTTCAAATGTAATAATGTATTAATGTAGGTATATGATGTGTGTTTCATTCAACTGGAACACATTGTGTATTAATATACAATTTCATAATCTGCATAAATATTAGTCATAGCTCCTATGAATATAAGGTATAAGATATTATAAAACTTAGCTACATACAATAAAAATAAAAATGTAAATTATAACCTGATCCTGCAGACCACAATTAGGGAGGATTGGGGGAAGGAGGCTAACCTCCCTTTTTCAATCATATTTTAGTTTAAAATATTAATCATCAGGGTTTGTGCTGCTGATACAATTTTAGCCCCCTGAAAAATGTCTCTAGTTGCGCCTATGCCTGTGGTATCTACTTTTAAAATAACATAGCTTCCTATAGTACTCGTCTATACTAGCTCAAATCTAGTAGTATCTAAAAGAAGATTTTCAGATTCTCCAAAAAACTGATGTGCTTTATGCCTTATTCATCAAAATTATGTAAATTTATAATTTTTCAATTTATTTCGTGAATTTATAATAAGCAATTTATTCAGTTTGAATATACACGAGTTGCAACAATGTATGTGTTCAATGAATATTATTATGAGCAAGTGATTGATACAGTTTTCCTAGTCATTTTTTTATTTTATACAATAGCTTTATCTCTTGTAATGCTAACGGATTTAGAACATTGATAAATCCCTGCAGTTATTTATGATCATTTGTAATGTCATAATATTATATTATTTCCCCATATCACTTAAATTAATTTGTCATCAATATTTAACTTTAAATATCAAGTACACTCTCACATAAACACATAGTAATGATTTCGTTTCATTGTAAGTATTTTTATTTTAGTAATTTTCTATCTGACAGAAAGTATCTTAACTTTATCTTGTATTCCATATCTATAATATATATATATATATATAAGGTCATATTATATGTAGTAATATTAATTTGTAGACTGACTGAATGGTGAAGTGAATCTATAATAATAAATATAATAAAACATATATGTAGATATATTTTATTAGAAATTGAAATGTGTTTACAAAGTATTACAAACTAGTTTGTGAACAAAGGCGCATTTGAACTAAGTTTATGAACTCGATTCGTTATAATATAATATAGTTTAATAATACATTTATTTAGTATTCAGTAATATACTAATTATTAATCAGTTTGTTTCAAACAGTTTGAATACAAATTAATTACTAAATAGAATAAATACATTATTTGTACAATCTTAGATATTACTTATGAGCTGTAGAAAAACAAATACATAAACCAACAATGGCATTTTAAACCTACTTTTTCAAAATAAATAACATTTCATAATATATGTTGCTATTATTTCAATATTAGCAATAATATTCGAACTCATCATCATGTTCATGGATTGATTGCCATCAGAATTAATTTAGTTGTTCGTCTATAGCATAATCCAGGGTTCTTCCTCTGACTTTCGATAGCACGAAAAAAAAAGGTGTAACAGAAAGAGACCTGACAAATGAAATAACTTTTATTCTAACCAATATTATAATTTTTTTTTATATATAATTTATAGTCACTTGCGTTACACGTATATAATATAAAATAAATAATTTTTCAATACTGAAAATAAAAAATTCAAAATAGCCAATTTGTGATTCTGATTATAAAAGCAATTTTCATGGTAACAACATTTATCTAAGTCAAGCAGTTTATTTTTTAGAATTTTAAAATACCAATATGTTTTTGAGTAAATTAATTTAGAACGTAATAACTTTTTCAAAATATTATTTTTGAGAATTTCTTGACTTACCTATCATATTTCTTAAACTATTTCTTAACCATTTAATTTTTATAATTTTTTCCATACGTTTAAGTAGCATATTTTTTTTCATTTTTTTTTCTCAGGAAAATCTTTTACCCTGTGTAAAATATACCGTGTAATTTTGTAAATTAATCGATCTTGAATTAGGGGTCAAACCCAAGAAGTAAATACTAGTATTATAAATTAGAACTGAAACCTTCCGAAAACCATAAAACTTAAATCGTTACTCTATTAAAAATTTAAATTGTATTAAACCAAAATGGAAATGGAAATCGATACTCAATAATAGACAAAAAGAGCTTTTTGAGGTAATTTCAGGTTATTTTTAATTTTCATAAATATTATGCTTACAAAATATTAATAATAATAATAATAATAATAATAGTTCAATTTTTTTTGTTTGAAATTATTTTTAAATTATAAATTACACAATTTCAATCTAAATAAACGACACTAAATGTATAATATATAATATAAACGTATATTAATTTTACAACCAATAAATATATTATGTTGGTACAGATTATAAATTAGGTTTTGATGTTGAAGAGGATGCTATAAAATAATATATACATTTTGCGTACATATTACTAGGAGGTATTTAGTTATTTTCTGAGTCTTAAAAAATCCAAATTAGAAATACCTGTTATGTATATATTTTCTGAAACATATATATTATAATCATATAGGTTCTAGTCGCCATATACCTAATAGGTCTAATTTTTATTAATGTTTCTAAACTGCAGTCATGGGTATGACTTTAAAATTTGATAAATTCTAGAAAATTGTTAGTCAAAATAAAATAACAATAGATACCGATCTATACATATTATAGACATGTTATACTCTATTATGGGGCCGCGGTACCTTAAATTGTATAACTATTGTTTATCTAACGTTAAACCGAATAATACTGTAGTCCACTCGACGATGATCTTCTATATATAGGTACCTATAAGACAAAAATAATGACAACCGTAATATAATTGCTGTAAGTTCACAGTCACTGCGTCTCCTCAGTATATAAAGTATAAGCCATCTATGTATGTCATAAACTATATTATATTATGCAGAGTACATACCGAGTTATTATACATGCCTACCGTAGTACCGGCTTTACCTATAACCGCATTATTACATGATATTAATGAACGGCAAAAGTGCTGTTGCGGTGGCGACGCGACAGGCACGGGAATCTTCATTAGACCGATTGTTGAATTCCGCCATCGTGTTTGGAGGCTGCAGCAATACACATAATATTATTATAATATTATGTTTCGATAATGTAATATTATTATAATATTTATAAGTATATTATTGCACGAAACGCTGAACCAAGAAAGCGCGAACGACTCGCTGCAGTGTATGTGTGCGTGCAGAGCATTAAGTATATTATAATATATAGGTACACTCGAAGGATATGTGCGACGCATATATATACGTGCGACGGGGTGCAGCGGTGGAGTATATAATATATATTTACTGTTGCGGCAACAGCGACGACGCACACCAATTAGTGTTCCTTAAATCAAATAATAGATTTATATATATATATGTATAAATGCCTCCGCATATACATTTTACACCGTTTGCGGTGTCTATTCTGGTCCTGTAATCGTAAGTTTGGCAGTTTGCACACAAAAGTTAACAAGGCAACCGGCGGCGTCGGCGGCGCCGCCCTTTATACGCGGACAAGACGCAATCGCATATAATCTTTCCCCGTCCCTCTTATTCGCACCCCCCCCCCCCCCTCCTTCTTTGCCCGGTCCGATCAATCTCTCTCGCTCACTCTTTCAATCCTTCGAAACCTGTCCCTCTCACCCACTCACTCTCTCTCACTCTCTCTCTCTCTCTCTGTCACTAACTCTCGTTATTTCGTCTCTCATCCGACAAACGTTCTCCTCCCTTTTGCAAACACACGCACGCACGCACGCATGCACACACACGCGCACACAAGCACACATACACCATGGCCTTTATATATGCGAGTGTACGACATAATAAAACCAGCAGGTCGCACTGCCGTCACCATGGTAACCAGAAACGAACCATAGCTTTTTGCCATCGAGTGCGTGTGCGTATTATACATGTGTGTGTGTGTGTGTGTGTGTGTACGTACACACCGCGACCGTGTCGTGCAGTGCACACACACCCGCGAACGTGTATACACCATTTTTTTTATTATTATTATTACTATTTTTTTTCTTTTTATCGCTCTTCCCCAATGGAAAAAATCGAAAAAAGTTGTTTTTATTATTTATTTTTTAAACATCCGCACTATACACCTTATATATATTATATTCCAACCCGTCGACACTTGATCGCGGCGTGAAAACAGTATATAACTAAGTAGGTAGTACCTATAACATTCCATATAAGAAATGTATATGTATATTTATTAATTACGATAATGGTATTTGATTCTTGGATAAAATATTAGGTACCTGTATATAGGTATAATATTCTACTCTCTATATCTCGCACTAATTTGTTACTCTATATCTATATAATAATATATAGGTGTGTTAGTGTGGTATTCTAATTATATCTTCGCATTAAATTACTTGGTAAATTATTATTGTTATTATTATTATACAATATTATTGTTATTTACTTAATATTGTAATTTTGTGTAATGTAATGTATTGTAATAACTAGTTAATTTTTTTTATTGTCATACTGTTATTTTTAAAATATATAGATCTGACAAAGATTTTTTTACTGGACCTCGTTTATTTATTATTTTAATCTTTCAGACTACAAAAGAAACTACTTTCCGATCCCTGCTATAGAGGTTCTCAAACTTTATTTTTTTCTTACCACATGCCTGTATTATGGATCAGTCACGTACCGTAAAATATTATAATCATATTAAATACATCGGTATTTTAATTTATTTCCTGTAAGTATAGGTTACTACCATGTGCACAACATTTTAAAATTTCTTCACTATATTAATGTATAATAAAATATACCAATATATTATTATAGGGACATAATACATATATTATGCAAAGTTCGTACTGCTGCAGGTATATATACCTACGTTGTGGGGTGAATAATATAATATATATAATTTGGAACTTTAAAATTTCACGAAGTTTTTGGATAAATATTTTATTTCTCAAATTATATGCAAACATTGATTTAAATTGTAAGGTAATTTAATTAATAGCACAAAAGCTAATTACCTAGGTATAGGATGTAGCTTTATTATAATTTAAATTCAATAAATTATCGAAATACTTAATACCCATAAATTAATATATTTTTATAGTTTGTATTATTTGAACTATCATTATTTATTACATAATACTCATATATAATAAATTATACATTCAATTGTATCGTTAGCGGTTTGTTCATGAAACTATTTTATTAGATACGTCTTATCTAATAACTAATACGTATATTTAGCTATATTTATGAATTCTATAAATCTCGATATGAAGATTTAGTATGAATTTACTATTTTTATTGTAGGTATAGATTATATAATGCTGCATACCTATATACATTATGTTTATGGAGGTAGAGGTATTTAACAAAACACGCAACTCGTTTATTGTGTAGCCATAGAATGTCAAGAATATAATTTGTTTAAGTAAACAATAAAGCACATATTATGAAGTGGCACTTGAAAAAACAGTGCCCAATTAGTTCGAAAGTACATGTAAGATTGTGAAATATTGTTTTTTTTTTTTTTTGCGAAACAAGTAACAATGAATAAATATCATACAGATGTAAATTAGAGGGTTATTTGGACGACAGATGTTGTTTATGAAATATTTTTTACCAACCGTTTTAACTTTTCTATCTCTACTTAACTATTAGAAATTTTTATTTGCATAAACAATATTGAAACTATATTCTTATTCTGAATATTAAATGAGTATCAATATTACTGTGAGAAAAATTCATATAGCAAAACTAATAAAAATGCTATTATTATAAATTCAAATATTTATAAGTCAATCTTGAGTTATTCTGGAATATCAGAAAAATATAATCACATACCTACTTACTAAATAATAATATTATATTATAAACCTTTATAATTGTATATATCGTTTTCATTTCTCGAGGTATACTTTCAAACTATTTATAATCAGTGGTATGTCTATAATAATATAACATGCTATTAAGTGCGGGCTCTCTAATAAAAAACATAAATCAATATTTTCTATTTTATTTTGAATAATAATACTTTTGTTTCAGGATTAAGTCATTTAAACCATCAAGAATCGGGCAAGGACTACAGTAATGAAGCCATGACAACATCATTTGGTTCCAACAAGAAGAAGAAAAAAAGAAGGCACAGGCAAGAATTTAAATAAAAATCCCCCACGCTTTCAGTGCGCTGTGATTAATCTTAAGAGAGGCATTACTTTAACTGAGATCAATTAAACATTTCAAATAATAGTTTAGCAGCAACATGTATAGGTTCCCCGTTAATCTGTATTAGTTATAAACGTTTATAACTTTTAAAAATATTTATATAGGACAATATTTACCAGTTACCAATTAGAAGAATTAGAAAAGGCCTTCAAAGACGCCCATTACCCGGATGTCTATGCAAGAGAAATGTTATCCTTAAAAACAGATTTGCCCGAAGATCGAATACAGGTATTTACATTTGATTAATAATATATTTAATTATAATTTCAACAATATATAACATTTCTATAAGTGATACATTTATCATAGTCTGTATAAAATATAAATACGTATTTCATTTTTCCAAAGTATTTAATATAGTTAAAAAAAAATTGACGGAACGCCTTGACTTTATATCGGATGATTCATCATGCATGTTAACCCCTCCCCTTTTTTTAATATTGCAGTTATTCAAAATCTGATTTTTGAGAATTTTAAATATACTTAAAGATCATAATATATTCGAATTCTTGTGACTTTTTTACTCCTTAATGAGTGTTCTGTGGAGATGCAGAATTCTGCTTTTCAAATGAGACCCCCCTTTCTAAAGTTAACTCTTTAGCGAATATGTTTTTCTTAAAATGTTGTTGTATCATAATCAAAATTCAAACAAGTAGTTTTTGAGTTATTTAACTTTGTGTTCTTAGGTTAATAAGTTCATGTTAATGGGTTTGGAAGATTTGGGGGCTATGGCGATTTAAAACTTTTAGTAATTTATATTAATCAATATTTATAATTTATTAAATTGGTCTAAGTATAATATTATAATTTTAGTTCCAATATAACATCTATTTTATACTTTTGTAAAACCATTTAGTATAGTATATATATAAATTACTATACATATGTTATTACCTAAATATGTTTAAAGTTTTATACACTTATTTACTATATACACTATAATATAGGTTTAATATATTTGCCATTTGGGAAATTATTATCAATATATTAAGTGTCCTATTTTCTACGATTTGTATTTACAATGATTGTATAATAAATGTATACAATACAACTTATTCATAAAAACAATAAATTATACCATACATTTATAACATTTAAACTATCAATATTTAGAACAACGATTATTACATATGCGTAGGCGTATTAAACGTAATACTATGTACCTACCTAAAGTGTATTTTTTTAAAAAAAATATTAATTTTAACCAATACAAATACTATAATACATTAATTATTAATCAAACCAATGAGTAATTTCATTTAAACAGCAGTTTAAAAATAAAGAAAACTTTACTAAAAAAAACATAGGTGCATCTATATAGTACATATTGATATAGTAAGAAATACGGTGTGTGACTATTTTCATCAGCAAAACGAGAAATCTTATTTTTTACAAACTAATTTTTGAATAAACAATATTGTACTTATAAAAATTGCAATGTAATATAATGTTATATTAAACAGTTATTTGTCAGATAACCTGATAAGGAAAAATGTATTCACATATTTTGATTATAGCAGGTCCACGTGATGACATTTAATAATTGTATTTATACCTATATGTTTTATTTTGATCAATGAAATTGAATTTTATACAGTTTTAGTGTTATATTGTGTTAATATACATTAGAAACTTATATTTAGAATGACCCGTTTTAAATGTTAATTTGGGTATAGTCTTCAGTTTGCGTCAAAATACATCCATATTCTATAAGTATATAATATATTTTATACTGAAATAACGGAGCCGTAACATAATATAATATATACATTTAGGTACCTATATAGTTATATTTTTTGAGAACCCATTTGCAATCCCCTTTCTACTACTTTAAAATACCTAATATGTAGATAATATATTTGTGAGGTCAATGATGTATTCATAACACACAACTATTTACATTTAGTATACCTACTCTAATTTATTTTCGTATCATGTTAATAGGTCTATTATATTCCATTGGCTTTATCTATTTTATGCAATATCGTATAGGCGTATATATAGTAGCGATTACCGGAACCTCAAACCAGCTCCCACTGAATCAATAGCTAATACTATTTTTGTTTTAAATTTTAATAGTATACCTACGCAATAATAATATTATTACAGGTGTTTATTTATCAAATAATATAATACCTTAATAATGATTACATATTTAATTTCAATTAAGAACTATTATAGAATTATTATTTTCTATCTCAACCTAGATAGGTACCTCTTATATTATTATACATTGGTTTTTTCCCAGTTCAGATTTCTAGATCTGCGCTTGTATATATATATATATGTATATTATAAATAATACCTATTAATATAATGATATGTGTATCGTGATAGTATTATATTATATATCGTACGTACCATTACATAAAATATAATATTATTATATATGTGTGTGCGTGTGTGTGCGTACACAACCGTGGTGGTGTATATAATGTGGTATATAGTATGTATAATATATTATAATATGTATGAAATGTAATTGCGACGACTTAAGTGCACCGAATATATATATATATATACTTATCGTTTGAGGTGTACTTATATATATATATATATATATATAGGTACAAACACACTGAATACAGGTATAATATGTGCAGCACGTGCACTTAATAATAATTATATAATGGTATACATAATACCGCGGGGCGAGGACGGGATGTGAAGGAAATTGAAAATATTTATTTAACCGAGGGAATGGTTTTGGAGCACAGCCATTGGACAAGTGGCCAATTAACGTACAGGGCGGCCGAGGCGGAGTCTACGCGCGGCGGTGGCCGTCCGGGCGGCGCGAACCCATTAGACGGGAAACACGAAACAACTGGCGAACGACGCGTAAATTTAGAAACGCGCACCTAGCAATTATATATATATTACTATTATATGTACCATACTATTACCACTGTTACCGCTACTGTGCACTGCTGCAATATTGCAGTCTGTATACACACCAAACCTGCACGGCCGTCCGCGTGGTTTTTTCTTTCTTTTGAAGGGGAGGTCTTTGCAGTAACAGCTGTTGGTGTAGTACGCTGTAGTCGTACCTATATATTATTATAATATAGCTGTACGACTATTGAACTATGAATGTATAATATATAATATACGTTTAAAGTGTAAAAATAATTACTGTATCGGATAAGTCAACCCTGCAACGACTGCAACAATATTATTATATAAATAAAATATAGGTAGGTATAATACTATTATACTTATAACATACATATGTATATTATATAATTTGGTGGTACCTGCTACAGCTAACCGGATATGTCGACAAAACACTTTTTTTTTCCATTTCTTGTGTAAGTACACAGCCAATTAGTTGACCATTTCAAATAATTTTACATGCGAAAATCGTGTAGCTTTAATATAACTATATCTAATCGAATTATGAAATATATGCGCCGAATGGTTCACTATTAAATAAATTATAAATTAATACTACCTATGAATTATTTTAAAGAAATAAAATATTAAAATGTATGTACCTCATTGATAAAAAAATATTTAATTTCCTTCTAATTGTTTCATAATCACTTTAATCTCCGTTGCTGCAGTTTCCTATTCATTATTAATATTTAAACTATTTTCTTTTAAAACAAGTATACCGCAAGGGATTCAACTTAATTAGAAAATGTTGAATATTTTTTATCCAACATGACTTAAAATGCAGTTTATATTGACGATAGAAAGAATTTTAGATGACCCTATAGCCAAGTATGAATAATATCTTCATGGATATTAAACCCTCGGCAAGTAAAGACAAAACAAATTTGTAGAATTAAAAAGTTTAAAAGTTTTACTATATTTTATAAGAATTCTATTTCAAACGTTGGTTAATTTTAGTTGTGCGTTCAGTTTTGAATATTTAGCAACACAGTAAAAATTAAATTTCCATAATCATAGCACAAATAATAAAAATTTAACAAAGATGCACGCTAAGGTTTATTTTGGTTTTTAAATTAATACAAATTTAATTTAATGAATCATATAAGCGTGAACTGTCGCAATCATTATCAAGAAAGTTGTATAGATAGTAAGTGTTATTGTAAAATCTATATCAATAGTTTATATTATATAGGTTATTATTACTTGCATGTCTAATTTATAGAAAAAATATTCTTTTCTTTAGATTCATCAGCGTTTTAAAAAATTTTTTGGTGACCTAAATATATCATTCTATCCCGCACTATACCTATATGTGCAATGGCGTCGTCATTTCGCATTAATTCGTAGGATGGAAACACACATGTAATCAATATGGGTACATCAAAACCGATTGCATTTATTCCATAAATATGACAATACCTAAGATTTTTTATTATTTTACATAATATATTAATAATGGATATTAAAAAAAAAATAAACAAATCATAGACGATCGCACACAGCACAATGCACAAATGCCATCGCTACAATAGTGCCAGTACGTATAATATTATATGCATTATCATTGAAACAGAATTCTTTATAATATATAATCTACGCTCAGCTTCAAAAATATTTCTCATTTCTCGTGCGGTGTCGAATGTCAGGCAAATGGTTTGTTCGTATTATAGTATATATATTATTATAATATTATGCTATATTATTTTTACACGACCGTATACATTGTTTCATTAAATACGTCTGATAATATTATAATATTAACAATATTGTATAACATAATATATAATATACAATAGCAAATACTGCAAAGGACACAAATTGTGTACAAAGACAAAATTGGGCATCAGCCGAGGAAATTATATTTGTACAACTAAAATCATTCAACCGTTGTACACTCAGATACCTATATACAATTATACCTATATTGTCTACGTCTAAATATTTACATATAATTATATATACCATACGTAAATGCTTAAAACGATACTATATTATATGAATGAGTGAAGAAACCAATGACAGAGTTAACATTTTGAAAACTCGCCAAGCGAAAATAGCACGCCTGCTATATTATATGATTATGATGACGCGTGTTGCAAGGTAAATTATTTTTATATTATCATCGCATATTCGCATTGTTATATATTATACGAACTGCTCGTGCGTAATTAATCGAAAACAGCATTTATAAACGCAGTTTGAACGGTACATCTGTGGGCACAACTGTGGTGTGGAACGTTTTTAATTAAGTCAGTGCTTTGATTTGTGTGACGTAGGCCGGGGTATAACCCTTAATTTATTTTATGAGCCATAGCAGCGCACCTACTAATTTAATCTGCAAGCTGCAAGAACATATTTCAGTGAACGATGTGGCGTGTGTTGGTATTCGTTTTTGTTTGAAAATGTATCTAACGTTTTTTGTACGTCAAGCCGTTATAATGATGTTACCGCCAACACTAAAAATTAAAATTAAAACTACGCAGGTATTTGTGTGCCGCAAAAGGCGCACTCTATAACTTAGTTAAGTAACTATATGTTGTAAATAACTCAGTACTTACTCTATTTATATTTTAAATTCTGTTTGAGCAACATATATGAGACTAAACTATTGGATCATACATCCCTATGACTAGAAATTTTTTAACTCTTGTATATTTTACGCATGCGCAACAACTTTTTCTTTACAAAATCTAACTCAAAGTTGAAAATATATAATATGAAAATCCCTTGAAGTTAATATAATTTTCTTTCGGTCAATGCGCCTATATAATGTTGCCCTGTCAAAAAACAACGCATAATATAGGTACCTATTATATATGGTATCTGGTAAATACATTAAGTAATATTTGAACGATGAGGTGATCCATTAATCACATAATATTATATGAATATAATATTTTTGTATACATATTCAATATATACTAAATAATTACTCGTTCCTTAGTTGGTACCCACATAAATATTTCAAAGAAGTATATAAAAAATATCTTATTAGATCTATATAGACTATAACTATCTGATATTTAATATTTGAAAGTTTGTATATTATTCTTTCAAATGAGAAAACATTAAAAATATAATTATCCAGTAACTTTTTTTTTAACAATATTGTAATATGTAGGTAGTAAGTATCTAAATGAAAACCACATTTCAATACATTTTCTATATTACAAATCTTAATAAATTATCATTTTATGAGATGCCTACATTGGATTTACAATATTTTTAAACTTGAACTTAATATATAGCATCTTCATTTTCAACACTTATGATTTATGAAATTGGTACATGATAATAAATTAAATAATGTGCTTAGGATATTATATAGTATTTTAAAAATAAAGTGTTTTGTGCGGCGGCTTTGAAAAGGGATTTAAGTTCCATTCAGATTGTATAGCATTCGTATAATGTATAATCGTATGTATAATATACTATATTGTGTTTGAATTTATATTCCGTTATGTGGATTTCAAAACGATACGCCCAAGTGTCAGGCTGACCCTTGTAATTTTTTTTTTGTCATCAAGTCCGTTTGGTTTCATTATCGACGTTTTTGCAGAGATTTCCACCATTTAGGGGCCCTATGACTAGCCATGCCGTGGCGCCCCGCCGCGATGTTGATTTGAAAATAACTTCCTCCCTTTTCTTCGTCTGTTTGAACATCCCTCTCTCCCACCCACCATCACTCTCTTTCACTCTCCAGGACCCCCGTCCAGTGGCGGTGAAAATAACATAGTGTCCTCGAGCTCTCACCCATCACACGCCCCCAAAATCGAATGATTGACTGTTTACGACACACAGTATATTTTCGAAACGGAATACACTATATGTATATAATATGTTCGCTGTACAGAAATATACACATATATGTATACGAGCACACACACTAACTGCATACACACATATTGCACACATACGCATGCACGTGTACGCTTTTTTATTTAAACATTATAATTGAATACATGTATTGTTTAAGAATAAATTAATTGAATATAAATTACATGTGAGCATGTAAATTTATTATTACTATATGAAGACAATTAATATATAATTAATTATACATCTTTTAAACGTCATGAATAAACAAAATCGTAACGATCATAATATAAATATATAATACGCATATAAAATAAATAAGTACAGGGCTATTCAATATGATCGATCCGATTTTAAACAATCGTATACTTCAAGTCTCCGGGTTTAGAGTGATAATCAATACATTAATTAAAATAATACCCTTATAGTTTCTGTGGTACTAAATTATAATATAATTCGATATAACATATAATATAATTATCATATGTGTTCGATGTGGCTTCCTTAAGTCTAACGAAAAACATTTAATCGACAGTAAAATATATCCCATGTTTACTTGCTCCAGAATATTATCCATCGTAAATTGTAATTGACTGCACCGATATTTTTATTTCCTCTGTGACGGAATGTGCTGTGGATAAATATTATGTTCTGCAGTATACCTTTTATCTTTCTAAAATACCCCAAAAATTAGTAGTCAAATGGCGTTACAATCCTGTGACCTATAGCATCGTACGATTGTATATTAATTGTATGAATCATTTCGAATAACCCTGTAAAATCACGCCAAGTATATAAATATAAAATGTACTCACGCAATATTGAAATTGAAGGTAACATAAATCGTCTAATAATTAGCAACGTAAAACAGTAATAATAATACTACCTAATGACATAATATAATAATTTATATTAGGTTTTAATATTATATTGTTGTTAGTAGGTACAGTAGGTACAGGAGGTAGGTAGGTATTATACAGGTATTTCAGAGATAATTTCAACGTAGACAAACCTGCAATGGGCATTTATATAATATGTCTGAAGGTGAGATACAAAAAAAAAGTTACATGTGCAAGGACCGGAGTTAAAAAAAAAAAATAAATAAATATATAGAAAAATATCCCAGTCATTATTGCCAGGACCATTGTTGTGTGTGGGCTGATTACTGGAGGAGACAAGTCAACCCAGAAATTAAAAAACGCTGAATCACAATTATTATATTTTATATATGTGTATTTACATTATTATATACGCGTGCATAATAGCCGGTGTGCGCGCGTACGATTATTATTATTATTATTATCATTGTAACTGTCAGTCTTCGGGTATTCGGTGTTTGATAGAGAGGTCGTTATACCCACGTACGGCCCGGATGCCGTCTCGTTACAACTGGATCCCAATAATTGGCAATCATCTATTATAATGATTTTACAAAAAACGCATTACGGTCCAAGGCCCACTTGATGGAATAATAATAATAAAAATACACATATATCTAAATATATATACCTCTTTCTCTCACACCTTTTCTCTGCGCACGATAACGTTTTGTAATTGTTGACGGTTCTTTCAATTATTATCATTATTATCGCTGTAAATAGTTATAATGACTGCGTGAAAAAATAAACATAAATAAATGCTAGTTTTTTTATAATTTTATATTATGATAATATGTTATTACCGTTTTTATTAGTTAAAAATATGTAATTACTATCCCGACAGTAATTTTGTTGTCGGTCCACTATACACCTCCCGCGGAAAACGTCGCCATCGCGTTTATTATTATTGTTATTGTGTGCGCGGATGCGAAAAAAAATAATATTTAGGTAGGTATGTTTATTATAATAATATGCGAAACGCCCGACTGTGTTTTTCTAACGGCATTTCGAATGAAGTTTTCATCCGCAGTTACACAGTTATAGCAAAATACGATCTATAAATAACACAGTTTTCACAGATAATAATAATGTGCCTGGTAAACGCACAATATTATATTGTATTATCATGACGAATTTAAAATATTATATTATAATAGGCAAGTTTATTCACGCGCATGTCGGGTGGATTGCCATCATAATATTATTATATTACTGTAGTTACAAATAACAATATCGCATTATATTATAATAATATGGTGGCCGCGAATAATATAATGCGAGTATAATATTATGCCTTGTCGTAAAAAACACTTTTCGTGTTGAATCGTGTCCCTCGACGCGAGCAAGGTACAATAATATTATGTTGTGTGCTCTGAATAATAACCGTCGTAACCTGTCAACGCATCCAACAACACACTATTATATATTTTTTTCGTCTTTTTTCCCCGCTCGTTGTTTCCCGCGGTTTGCCTTTAAATTCCGAAGGATAATGTTGCAGTGCCCGCCCTCGATCGCTGTTTTATTTAGGTATATATATATTAAATAGGTAGTCATATATACCTATACATTTATTATTATTATTATTATTATTATTATCATCATCATCACCACAATCAAACCTGTATAAAAAACAAAATATAGCAATGCGAACTACTCGTTTTTTTTTTATTCGTATAAAAGTTCAAATCATCTTTTATTGTTTTTCGTGATGAAAAGTCTTATATTAATTTTCTTCCTTTATTTCCTTATCTAATAAATACATTTTCACGTGAATACGTGATAAATAAATATAATATATACTTTTCATACCTGACGGCTAACACAGTAATACCCTATACCCTAAAGATAACCCTCAGTTCCTTCAAATGGTATAAATATTTTTAAATTCAAAACTATATATTTTGATTATAATATTATAACAAAATTATTTTTAAAATCATATTTTCACTATAATATTTAGTTATAATAAATAATAGTCGCACGCAAAATAGTAATTTCCATGTATCCATTTTAATTAAAATATATTGTACTAAAATAATATGTTAATTATTGATATTATAATCAAATGTATAACTCTAATATTTTATATGGCATAATAATAATAATTTCAGTTTAAAAATTAATAAATATGTATGCAACAACTACTAATAAAATATTTTTTTTATATACTATATAAACAGTTATATCAAAAAAACTTTTTATGTAATATTTGTCAAACTATTTTAGCCATTGAAGTATAAATTCAGAGTTTTTATCGATCAAATTTCTTATAAAAATTCATAATATATTATTGCTCTAAATAAAATTCTTACTAAATTCTAGTTTATAATCGTTTAATTTTTCTGAAATTATTACTAAAAATTACATAAGTATTTAATTAAGAAACAAGACATTAAAAAAAAAAACAATTTATGTGCGGATATTGGTATCAAAATATTGTCTGAATTTTTACGGGTTAATAATATAAGAAGTTAGCAAGTACAAGTATATTTTTTAGAAATCGAAAATAGATAGGTTTTTTTCTCGAAAGTAATAATTTCCATGCAAAAGAATAAAGTATCATTTTATTAGCATGGTTATTGGTTATATATTATGAATTCGAGTGACTCTACTTAATACACATCAGATATTATATATTACTATATTATACCACGTTGAGTGGAATAAATAATGATGAACCATAAGTCTACAAATAATGAAACGTCAATAAAATATTATGTAAACAACATGACTATGATATTAAACGAACGTTTTTTTTATTTAATTTTAAACAATAAACAACAATAAATATAACTAAACGACGGCAGTAAGAATAATATCGTAATTTACAACAATATTTTTACCGAATGATGAGGTGACAGTCGTTGTTATATGAACAATAGAAGGTACAAAAGTGGGTTCGATTGTTCGCATAATAATTACATCATGTCATATTATTCACATACAATAACGAAATTACGTATAAAAATGAATTTATTAATCGATCGTCATGATTGGCCTATTGGCGTTAAATTATTGTAATCCTACGAGTAGGTACATTATTTATTATTATTTATTATACTCTTCTTCTCTCCATTTCCATACAAATATTAATAAATAATAATACTAGTAAAATCTACGCGTATATTATGGTGATTTATTTTCATAAGTCGACATATTTAATGATAGAACATATTAATTTAATCATTATAAATTATAATATAATAATAAGTATATCTTAGCAACTTTGAACGCTGTGCCATACCGCCATATAATATAATAATATATATATATATATAGCTTGCACCTAAAACTGCTTATGGTTAGATGGTATAATATTATATCGATACCATTACTTTACTTCTAAGCGACGCATTGCTCTAGAATTTCGGGGGAACTTGTGGGACAAAAACATATTATTATTGTGACATTTTTTTGTCCGTGCATTGAGTAGATTCAATAACGATTATGGACGAATGGAAATCTAAATATCGTAATCCGAAATATTTTCAAGCATGTTAACTCGCATCTGCAGTAATACTTGACAATAAAAATACACTCGTAGGTAAAATGCATCCTATAATATATATTAAGCAATATAATTACGCCACCAAGTTATATTATAATTACTGTATAATAATACAATGTTATTTACCGTTTTGGCTGCAGTAATTTGCCACATTTCCGTAGTTTTTTCTACGACGATTATTATTATTTTCGATAAACACAACAGCCAATATTATCCGTTTGCCGTCGTGCGGGTATCCCGAAAATTCGTGGCCAGCTTGGGTCATTGCAAAAAAAAAATACCCTCCCCAAATCCGGGACGATATTATGATAATGTTCAATACGGCAGCAATGCAGCATGCATTATATGCATACATACAACTCAGATAATATATTATATTTATGTACGCATAGTTGCAGTGTAGCAGAATCATTTTCGTGCCCATACGTTTATATATTATTATTATCTATCGATCGGTCGGCGGCGGTGGTGGATGTGGTGGTGGAGATGGTCGGCCCTTTGTGGGCTTGCACAAATTGAATAATATACGCGAATCGGTGTAATTCGACGTAACGGTCCGTGTTATATATATGTATTATACATACACATTCGCACAGGAGTGGCTCTCGCGCTTTAACAAGGATTAATGCGTTTGGTAAATAAACTTAACAACGCTCAGTTATATATATAATATACTATGTGCGTATGTATGTATGTATGTATGTATGTATGTATGTATGTATGTATGTGTGTGTGAAATGTATATAATATATATATATATATATATAGCGGCACCGGAATAGCTCGGCCTTTGGCGTATTTATAACAGTTTTCTGCGCGCTTGGGTTTTCAATGGAAAATGGCTCTTTTACGATAGCCTTTTGAAACCGTCGTCGTTGACTCTTAGCGTAATGAATTTTCTGCCGGTTCGGTCTTTCGGCGGCAGTTAATATTATACCAATATTGTACGACGTCTATATATTATTATACGTATCCAATAAAAGTCGGCAACGCGAAACGGCGAGACATAGTATTATTATTATTATTAAATTATATTCCGTTTATACGAATACCTATACAACAATGCGTAGGACCGACGCGACGCACGATATCATTCATTAAACCGACGGTGTGCGGTAATACGTGTCATACAAAATATATAATATTATGGTGGGGAGGGGGTGAATGGGAACGAGGGTGAGGTAAAAAGAAAAGAGTGCCGGATAACAGGGTGAAGATGGAGCGTTAGAAGAGAAAAAGTAGCAGACGGAATATAGGCGAGAAATGGCCGCGTCGTCGAGAAAACGCGTGTGACTGTCTGTATAGTATATAGGTTTATTTTTTGTGGGGACAGACAAACGAGGAACCTTTAACTAGGTGCATAATAATATTATTATTACACCTTAGCATCAACACAACTGTTATATTATTATATAGGTACAACATGAAGTATATGTATTGTAAATTATAATATAATATTATGAGTATTAATATTTAGTCACGTTTAAATAAAATATTATATTATACTGATAATAGTATATAATAGCCAATAGGTATTAGGCATGTAACAGATATGTAATTAATAATAATACTCATCTTTATTATACGTTACATATTATTATACAAAGGCGTTTTGACGATAAAAACTAGTTAAGATCGAGGTATACGGTTCACCCAAGGAAGAAATTAAATTATATTATATTATACGCGTATTGCATCCCCCATCCAACGTTTTGTTTAAATTACATTTTACTTACTTAGTGAATAAATGTATAATATAGTTAAATATTTTATCTTTTTGCAGAAATGTAATCACTGTTATTGCCTATTGGTGCTATTCGTAAATAACTAGGTTTTAGTATAAATTATTGTTGAAAGAATGCTTAATTATAAATAAAAAATGTGTATTTATTCTTGGAAAAATGCAATTAATATCATATTACATTTAATTATGTATCCATAACATTTCATGCATATGGTAATTTGTATTCAAAATTAAATAAATATATTTATAACCATAACTTTAACGTATTAAAATGTTATACTTTAAGTATCTACTACAAGGTTATACGGTATAATGAGAAATTATAATTTATAATTGTCTTATTGTAGTATAATACCATCTAAAGTCATTAAAAAAAAATATATAATTTTTATATTTTATTAATTTAAAAATATATATGCCAGGGTGCACGATGGCTGCAATACACTTATGACTTTTAAAAATGTTTGACTTAAATAAAACATTTCGTGAGCATTGGTTTTTTTTTCCAGTGAGTAATATGAATGCCATTTATACGTTTGAATTATATTTAATTTTAATAACTCAATAATTTCAAGTACAGTTTTCCTGAAAATTAAAAATAAAAAACCGTTCATTAATCAATCCCCTTCACATTTTTCCCTTTGTAAACTACCTATCGTTTTTTCGTGATGAGTTTATACAAAAAATAATTGTTTTTAACGACAATAAGACATAATTTACATTGCAATGTATAATGTATAATTTAATATTATCATAGACCATCGATTACCCACATAAACACGACCGCACATCCAATAATGTGAAACACTGCGCGCTGACACTGTGCGCTATAAAATATTGATATAAGTACAATGATTTCCATTTTGAAACTACAATATATTATAATATATCTGTTTTGTGTATATTTTCTATTCCTCTTATACGTAGGTACGCATATTATACAATATATAAATGTGTAATATGTGCAATTTATTATACGAATATATACACACACACAACTGCTGCACAACCGCCCCACATCGTTTCGTATATTTTATTTTTCCAGTCGTATAATATAACAAACGGTGTATTTCGATTTTTACTCTCATCCTCTTTCCCATCCGCTCTTTTCCCACTGCACAGGACAGGGCATTTTCGGGAAACGTCGGGCGACAGTAATCCAATTATTATTCAAAATAGGCGCCCGCTCGGCCGAAACCATTATACGCCGTTGTTAGAGACGACGGCAAGGGGGTGTCGACTTGAGTGGTCTAGGGGGGGTGGTGAGGGGGGAGTGGGAGAATTCGCGAAATTAAGCGTTTTGATAAACATATATATATATATATGTATAATATACACATACATTATACACAGTATACACGCCAAACCCAACCACCCCCTACCCTGTCCATCCACAGCCGGTCACCCGAAAGGCGCACAATTAATCATTTTATAATTGTTATTAATGATCTCGGCGTCGCCGGATGCTTCCGCACCATAAAACCCGAACAACGTCTCAACTCTTATATACTTGGCTGTTTACGACCCTTTTATACTCTCATACTGGGTCCAGCTCTTTTTCTCTCCTTTTTCTTATATTATTCTTCTTCTCCTTCGTCGTCGTCGTCGCGTCGTTATATCTATTTATTACAGGTTTTTTATATACATACCTATATACATGTATACTCTCATTGTTTTTTAAGCGCTAATGTAATTTTATTTATATTTTACTTTATTATCTCTTTTTACTCGGATGCCGCCGGGATAAACGATCTAAGTACGATAATCGAATGGCAAACGGTCGGGTAACTACGCGAGAGACGGGAGTAATGTACCGAAATGTTATTATTGCTATCCGAGATGCGGGGCCCGAGGGCGTTGCTGAGCCGACCGTTTCCATAACAATATAATAATACATTAATACGTATTATAAACATATTATTTGTATAATATTATACAATGTTACGTACGTAACGTACGTAATAAATAATATAAATAATTATAAATATTATAGTTTATTAAAAATATACGACAATGTGCCAGTGCCATTATACAAAAATGTCTACGCTTAATGTGCGTTTTAATTAACAAATGATCTGCTACAAATCGTTAAATTAGTGCTGTAAAATACTCAAATATAATAAAAGTACTTAATACAGGAAATACATCTCATAAGTGTGTTATATAGTTTTCAACAATCTCCAAGTCTTCAGAATAATTAACGAATATTTACTTGACATTGTGAAATTTAAAATGTATGGAATTACATAATAATATACGTATTTAATAAGAACTATCACGCGTTCAGAATTAATTAATTTAACATTATATGTTTAAAGTTCATTTCTTTAATCAGAATACTATTTGTTTTATCGCACAAAAAATGTTTTTATAATTTATATAGCCAAAATAGATTATTAAAATTAAAATCTGTACTATACAATACATTGCCGTTTTGTTGTAGGTAGTCAGTTGGCACTATGTTTTTATAAATAATGAAATATAATGAGTATTGCGTATAAATCTCATTAAGAAATATATATGTTTACACGTAGGTATAGGTAATATAATAATATACCTAGGTATATTATACAAAATACATTATATATTATATAAAATAATAATTTAATAATTTCATTTTACTAGAGCTGTAGGCGTGCCCAGCCCGCGGACCGCGGAAGTATTCCAATCGGACCGTGACCATTTTATAATATTAGAAATTTCTATAGGTATAAGTAAAAATAAAAATAATAATAATAATAAAAATAAAATATTTTTTAATAAGATTTTAAGAATTACAAAATATCTTACAATTTTTAATTATAATAAAGTGAAAAAAGTGATAAATTCGAATAGTGATAAAAAATAATAATATAATGTCTATTGTATATTTTATCAAAATGAACAGCGGCGTATATGCGGTCGGCGATATAAATATAAATTTCAAATGTGGCCCGAAAGTTGAAAAAGGTCACGCCTGAATTAGAGTATAATATTATATTCTAGTTGAATTTCATGGTAATTAAATATGTGTATTATAGTTATGGTCTAAATTATTACAGTGACTTTATATAGGCACGATTCGAGTGTAATGATTGTCTTTTCCGAAAGTTGTAATATCTTATAACAAATGTTTTTGATTAATTCAGATAAATTATGTTTAAGTCCCCTCAATGTTGTCCATAATATATCACACAATATTTAGCTATAATATAAAATGAACGGTCGTATTTCTCATTCTATATACTAAATTACTGGCTTTATGTAAGCCACATTTTCACGCTAGGTATTTTCTATATACTCGGTATGTTATTTTAATATTGTAAATTATACGAATTATAATATACAAATAGGTTACATTTGGTGTAAGGTGTTTAACGCAAATGATAGCAATTCGTTGTAAGTATATATGCCTACATATATTATATCCTCGCGAACGTACGGCCTTTCATTAAGTTTAAATACTATAGGTGCCGCAGAATAGCTGGTAACCAGCATCGAGCATAATATACAAACTAAACATAACTGTAGACTCGATAAGGCACCTAAATATACGCACCCTACCTACATATTCGTTTTAATATAACTGCTTTGAGATCGTATGATTTTGAATTAATACATATACTACTGCTGCAGTGGCTTTGTTGTCGTTAAAACGTCTTTAATAAATATAACGATAAAACTATGAAAAAGCTATGAAAAAAGAAAAAATCATTGAATTAAAACCCTATTTAATTATATTATATTATTATATTTTATGAGTTAGCGTTTCGTTAGTAATAATATTAATAAAAAGGCTCAAAAACTACATTTTTATAATCTCATTAAAACATCAATTTCAGATAATGATTCCGCATCTTATACTTCAACATTTCTAACGCTATACAATATTATTAAGCTATATAATGGTAATTTATATGAGTTTTGTTATATTGAAGGTAATATTAAAGTGCAAACAAGTGAATAGCAATAATGTCCAAGTAAATATTGTTATAGTTGAAGTCCTAAACGTTAAAATATACAGTTATATGATACATAAGTATTTACCAATACGATACATTTACCTAACATTTGTATCATGTAAGTCAATACCTATACTACCTACATATAATATCTATGTACCTATACAAAATAAATACAATATAATACGCGGATGTGCAACTTGCTACGCTCAAATACAATGTGATAATATAATTGGTAACCGATATAGTTGATTACCGTGTACGTGTAAAATAAAGGGCATATACATAATATAGTTGTCTCTCGAAGTAAAAAAGGTCGATAATATTTGTATACGAAAACCTATCGACGTGCCCTAAATTTTATCGTCAAATAAAAGTGTCTAGTATAGGTAGTAGGTAGGTACTATATATATAGGACATATAGGTGCCTCCCTGCAAAGGCCAGGTAATATAAACAATAAATATATAATTTTCTTCGACAGCATTTTTTCTGGTAGGAAAGTGAATAATCTAGTTGGTTCTTTGGTGGGTAAACATGATACAGTTTTAAAAATATTTCTACTCGGTTTGAGTAATTTATAGACATTTTCAATTTTCATTTTTTTTTTGTTTTTTTATTCTATAAATGTCAATTAAATTGTATTATCGTTGGGCCAAAAAGATGGAAAATGTAATACAATGTTCCTAATAAGTTGTTATAATAGCAGTTTATAAATGTTAAAGATAAAGATCCATAAGCACAATTTTTTTTACTAGCGATGCTTACAAAATTGCAAGGGAGGAGACGTATTCATCCTAAATTCACCCCGTGTTTATTACCATATTATAGTTCATAAAATTATGAACTTTTCCCGAATACTATCCAATAGCATAGGTACTTAGTACTTACATTTTTATTAAACTGTCACATGCTTAAAATGTTATAATATTTCCTGTTAATAATATTGCTATAGTTAATATTATTATTTTTTGATATCTGCATATTTTTGAAAGGCGAATTAACCAAGTCCAAAGTCGGAGAGCGATAGCCCCTATTAAAACCACCACTGTATTTATTACACGCACATATACGGTTTTATAACTTGTAGCAGATGAGTTGTAAACGTTTTAGCATACGTAGCGATTATTATAATATTAAAGTACCTATATTTGTCAAACTCGTACTATATAATAAGGAATATTAACAATTTATTGTGAGATGGATTCGCACCACTTGGTCGTATATTTGTGTGTAGGCGGTAGGTGTACACAACTGTATGACTAAAATATAAAATCGTTTCTCCCTTACAAGCACATCATTATAATGATATAATACAACAGCAAACTATATAGTTGTAAGTACATTATATACTATCATAATGTTATAATACCATTTTGTGCAATATCTTTGTCGTATCAAAACCGCAACTATTTCGCGATGTCATATATTACCATCATCACGCGTTGCGATGTCTTGCGCAGTATATAAAAAAAAAAAACAAATACATTATTATTAGTTTAATGTCGAAGTGCGCGTGTTGCAGTTACGACGACGATGTTCGCGCATCTGGTCGTCGTCGGTCGTCTTTTTTTTCAGCTCGTTAATTTTGGTACACAACGGACATTATACATTTTATTATGTATATAATAATATAATATTATAATAACATGGTCGGGGAAGAAAGGAAAAAAAAACAGTATCGTTATTGCTTGTTATTATCATCGTCATTGTTATTGCGTCAACGCCGAAACGAGACGGTTTTCTCACGGCGCCGCACGCGTCCAGGCGGCGGCTTCCCGCCGGGGGTCCGATATAATTGCGAATAAATACCGCGCGCGCGGGTTTGTTACAAATTATTACGCGCGCGAACCATCGTACCGTGTAACCGACTCGGTCGGTCGGTCCGTCTGTCGGTCGGTCGGTCGGTCGGTCGGCCGGTCGGTCAGTCGGTGCTGGTGGGCGGGTTTGCGGACCGCACCCGCACGGCGCTCGAAATTCTCGACGGGCGGCTCTCGTTGCGCTGTCGTCGGGCCCGGCCTCGGGACTTTCGTCGTCGTCGTAAACGATATAGGCACCCGACGGCGTAAAAAATGTATTATTATATTCCGCGTAATTTGTCGCGTGCGTGGTGCGAATAACAATGACGAAACGTTTCATTATCGAATACGTCGCCGTAGTGTTGTTGTTCGCGAAACGTGCTACAGTGTAATATTATACGTTAGCTCTTGTTAAAATAATAATAATAATAATAATATTATCCGTACGCGTGCTCTACCCACCGTCGCCGGTTTACGTATATATTATTATAATATCACATTGTGTTAAATAATAATAATAATAATATCGTACTAATATTATTATTATTATTATCATCATACGAGTAATAAGGCGACCGCGGTGTAAGCGCGTGCGATCACTGTCCGCCGCTGCAGGCTTCAGTTGGAGGTTGGAGGTCGTGAGCAATTTTCGTTCGTTTCGCAAAACCCTGCACCCCGAAAATCCCGGCAACTGTCTGCCCTAGAGGAAACGATATAGTAGATTGTCATCATTATAATACTATGCGTTATGCGCCTACAACCTACCATAATGATATCTATCTAAATATATGAAAGTAGATATCGGTGTGTGTGTGTGTGTGTGTGTGTGTAATTAATAGGCTCAAAAACTACGAGACTGTTTTCAACAAAAATTGCATCAATAGCTTCCTTGAAACTTGGAGCGTGTTTATAGCTTATTTTTGCAACCCCTATGGGGTAGCTCACATCGTTATCGGCTTTTTTAATTTTTACATTTTTAATGACAACATGTATTTTTAATTACTCATTCCAAAGCAAAATATTTTTTCAAATACTTCGATATATAAAAATAGAATTATGGATGAGTAGTTTAAGAGCTGTAGGTAGGTACCTAAGTATTTACAATTTTGACGAGCGGAGTGGATTGGTTAAGGGGGAACGGGACCCCGCAAAATGATGATCTTCTACTCCTCTCGTCTAAACTTTAAATAATTATAATTTATTACTTATCAACTATTTATTCGAAATCTGATTTTTATAGAAATATTCTGAATAAGATTCTGTCTCGGATTATGAAATTAAAAAATGTAATATAGCTAAATTTACCATTCTAAAATTATAAACAGTATAAAACATATTTTTTGAAGAATATTGTTTTGTAATTACTACAATTATGGAAAATAAATATTTTTAAAAAGTTAGTGTTTTCTTAAATACTATACCAGAATGTCTTACGTTAAACGTACCACACGCCGTTTGCTTATATAAATCGCGACAGATTTATGTTTACATAATATACATATTATATTGCTATACGTTTCCATGATGATTATTGTTTGCAGTGAGAAACATTACAATACCATACAATTTGTATACCTTTATAAAATATTTTTATAATAATATTGTTTAACAATATTTATTTTAACTGTACTTATTAGTTTTTCACTCGTACAATATATTATTACAGTATACAAAATGTAGTGATAATCTTTTTTTTTCCGACGTCGTTAAATCCAATGGTTGAGAGAAACAGGGCGCGATAATCGCATTTAGAGACACTATATATATATATATATATATATATATATGTCTTGCTATAGTAAACTGCTAGTTGTGTAGTATTATATTATACACTATTATCACGCTCATAGGCGCAATTATATGGGGTATTAGGGCGCTACAAATTAACGAGCGGTATACCCACGCTTAATACGCTTTGATGTATATTTTCGGAACGTTCTTTAAATTTTCACAATGTTTCCACGTCCACACATTTTAACTATGGTTATGCTACGTATACGTTGTCTGCGCAGGTTATGAAAACGAATATGTTACCGTTGGTTATTTGAAGTCGTAGTTTTTTGATAGTAGATAGTAGATACCTAGTTGATAGTAGATACATTTTTTTAATATAATCTAGCAGGGATGTCAAATTTTTCAAACGTTACGTGCCAATAATGATCTGTTTTTTTTCCTGAGTGCTAGGTATTAAATTACGAAAAATGTTATATTATACATATTTATATACTTAGGTATATAAAAAAAAAATTGTGTGCCTTATTACCTATTATTTATTATTAAAAACATAATATAATACTGACAGAAATCAAGCTGTATTCTCGGGATATTTTATTTCCAATATATTTATACTTCTATTATTAATTGATGTTTCTACTTTTTTCTACGTAGCTCGTAGGTTGAATTAATTTTTTCCAATAACAAATCACATACATATTATATTAATATAAATATTTAATAATATATCACTAAAGCTGTCGTTAACTTATAGCTCATTACCAGCGTACCGTAGGACGTCCGTTGTATACTAAAAATTAATCTAAAATATATTTTGAAAATTTCATTATGTATAGTAAATAATAATAAACGTAGTACCAAACAGCTTCAAGTTACAATGAATTAAATTTTTTGAATAAAATAAATACCTTAAATATATTTTTCGATTGTTGATTATTTATCCAATTTTGTGAAAATATGAAGTTGAAATGTCTATAACAAAAATAGTGCATTAGTATTTTTGAAATGTTTAAATTGGTATATTATTAGAACAATTGATGGAGGAACTTATTGCATAAATATGTCAAACCTTAGCTTTTAAAATGTTATGAATTTTTATTTCTTAACTATTAAATAATTTGTACCTACAATTTCATTATTTTGACGAATTTTGTCAAAACTTAAACTTAAATAGTTAAATCGCATTAAACATTATTTTTCTTATGACACATTAAATCACGATAATACCTACAATAGTAATTAAAACGTTTTATCCTAAAATTTTTTTTGTTATTTTACACAACATTGTAAAACCAATACATCCATATCGCGCTCTACTCAGAAAGTACAACATATTTTTATTTTTGGTGATTTTTTCCTTCGAGAAAAACAACTATAAATTTATTTAATACATATGTAACAATATTAATTTGTGTGTGTTTTTAATCGCGGGAAACATAAATATCATAGTCTTATAGGTTTTGGTTCATCAAAAGAAAAAATTTAAGTTACGATTAATGCTGCGGTATCTGCCTGTATTATTCAAATGTTTGTATGACCCAAATTATAATACTTTAAATGTTATATCATTATATAATTTGTATCTATATCAAATTTAAATTTAAAAAATTGAATTACTATCAATAAGTCCAGCTTTGAGAGACTTTATTATAGTATAGTTATTTACACAAACTTAGGGTAATTAATAATTATAGGGTATTTCTTTTGTTCGTTATACATCGTAATCTCATTTATACCAAGGTCCTTCGCGCGTTAGACGGATATTATAAAATGTAGCACTTGAACAAAATCCATGGTATATTTCGCCGTTTCGAGTTGTACATGACCGACGTGTATAACCTAATGCAATTGTTGTTCGAAACGCGAGTGTGCGCGCACCCCAAAATACTGCCGCGTGGCATTACACTGATGCGTTTCCGATGTGTGTTTTTGTTCTAAAATTAATTCAACTGAGACAAATCGTTCGTAACAAATGGAAATGGTGTACTATATATATACACGGGAGAGGAAAAGTTAATAAAATTAACAATTATTCAACCCTCTGGCGATCGTTAAAAAAATGTATAACTGCTGCGATAGGGGCCATCGGCTGCGTTGACCCGTCGGAAGAACACACATACACACAACACACATACTATATATACTATAATATATTCAGTTAATTTATATATATATAAAGTATGTTATATAATAATATAGTATATATACAGTCGATGGTGGTGAAGGGATGTTGTGTGTATACACTGTTGCAGTATTATAGTAACGTAATAATATAGTTTTCCATTATTGCAGCGCGAATACGACTCCAGGGACCATTGAACAAAGTATAGTATTATGGGCTATAATACGAATGTTATTGTACTACACGTGTAGGCCATCCACATTATACTATTATGTAATAAGTGTTAAAATATATACATTTTTGCGACCAGACAATAATTATTATTTATCGTGTACTCGCAAAGTTAGCGTGTGAGAATAATCTAAAGCCGTTGCGACCGTTGCACCGATGCAGTTTTATAATATTATACTACTATAATCTCCTAACTCGTGCATCTTGCAATCTTGCATATCTATATAATATTATATTTAAATAATATTAATTAATAGTCGATAGGTATTATGTGTTTTATCTATATAATATTAAAAAAAAATGAATGTTTCTACCTACTACTGGACTGTTTTCAATAAAAGTTATATCATTATAGATTCCTCAAAACCAGGAAGGGTAGCTTCAGTTTTCGACCCACTGCATATTATAATAGATCGCTATAAGGTGGCTCACACTTTTTGTTTCCGCTCACGAAAATTGAATATTATTTTTATTTTAATCGGCGGGATTGCCAATGCAGGTCACATATAATAAAATAGTTATTAATTATTACGATTGATTATAATTTTCTGTATTGTATTATATTACGTAATTTAGGCTAATAAAACTATTTTATATAGATTTAAAATTGAGTGACAGCTGTTATACATAATATTATATAGGTAAGAGGCGAAGTGTACGGTTGAGATGTATATATACTAAAAAATACTTGACCTAGTTTGACAAAAAACAATAAATTGAAAATATTTCAACTGAAGAGAAACGGAAACGATAGACAGATGGATTATAATAGATGGTTGGCTAATACAGATATTGTTAGTCAGGTTAAATCTAAATTACGCATACCACGTAAAACCACAGTTTTTGACCAATTAACACCAACTTGTTCACTTATTTTTTGGCAAGAGCATTATAAAATAGAAGCCACAGGTAACAGCTGTTAAAATAAATAAGAGGCAAGGTGCGTATGACTGAGGCTTATAATATTATGTTGGATCAAACCTAATCGACCAATTTTGACGATTCGAAGAAGGTTTGGATAATAGATTGAGCCACTTATTTTAGAATAACCATTATAGGTACCCGCTAAAAATAATATTAAAATCATAACCGTATATATTCGTTTATTTCTGTAACTGGAAATTTTTTGTTACACACGTAAGAAAAAAAGGTATTTATTTATATGGCGGATTTATTTATCCTCTTGGCAGGTAGTACAGCTAGAAACTTATAAAAAATATGTCTTCATAACTATATTGTCATAAACTCACAACCGAAGTCGCCAAATTCGCATTATATATATTATATTATAATATGCAATAATTATGCATGTATGTAGGTACGCTGAAAACTGTATAATAGTTGTAGCAGGGATACGTTTTTACCGTTCACTGACGCTTTATTATCATCTGACGTGGCACTTTATAACCGTTGTCGTTTAGACGACATAAATTCACATCATAGCTTATAAAACGGCGACTGTTGGACCGACCTTAAGACCAAGAATGCGTTCAGGTATTTATATAGCGGAGTGGTGCGCCGTCTTAAAATATAATATGTCTTTTCATTTAGACGTATACATACATAATATGTATCTATATATACACTCTTGCCCGGAAACCCTATCTCTCTCTTTCTATATATACCTATATATATATATATATATATATATATTATACTCACTACTAACATATACACACTCGCACATGCAGGACGTCGTAACAAATTGCAAACACCCTCGTGGCAAACACATTACACACATTAAACAGCTGGTGAAACGAAATTATTGCCCTCGCCAAAAAGGGTTAACACTCACCCCTGCAACGGGACCAGTAGCAAAGACACGAGGCTCGCACTGTTACATTATATCGTGATGTGCTCTAATGTGTGAGTTTGTGTGTTTGTATGTTTGTGCGTGCGGTGAGCACAATGATATAGTACAGTTCCATTACCAAACTTTTTTGCGTGAAGTATAAAATATATAATGGAGTATATTATACAAAGAAGATACGCGTGTCTTTGTAATAATTTCGCAAATAATACAACAGATACGTTTATCAAAAATCGAAATTACTTTAGCTAACCAGAAACGAGAAACGCATACCCGCAGCAGTATTATTTTTTTTTTTTTACAGTGTCTTGTATACTTTTGGTATTTAAATGCGATCAGATATTATGATGTTATCACTAAAAAAAAAAAATGAAGCCACAATATTTTCATTTTTTTTTCTTAGCACTCATCCAGATTTCATTGAAACATTTAGTAATCCGAATTTTGAGCGTAAAATTGCCTCACTGTATAAGTAAAATAACATCACATCAGCGTTTAGTAGGTTTTGAATTTTAAATTTGAACAATCTGATTTTAGAAATCCATGATAACTATAATAATATGTACTTATGGACATATGCGTTTGATTTAAATTAAAATATAGCAGTGACGAGTCGAACACTGAGATTAATTAAACGACCCATCCAATTATTGACGTGAAATGATTTTGATGTGTGCTTGCGTTTGTTTTACACGATAAATAAACGACATTTGGACGTTGTCCTAATGTCTTCAACTATTTTTAACACTTAACAATGTGTTTTTAATCTAAAAATTGAAGGTTTAGGAAATAAAATCTCAACCCACAATAGGTACGCCTGTTTTTATTTCAATTTTAAATTATGTGTTAATCGGACATTTAATTGATAAATAAAACAATTAAATATCAATATTTATTCTATGCATACCGTAAGTACAAAATATATAGAAAAATAAAAACAATCATCTTAACGACTTATCCGACGACCGACACTATTTTTAATTTTTATTCCTGTGTAATTTGATTGGTTAAAGAGACATTTTAATTGGATTTTTAACCACTTTTCTTGGAGCGCAACAGGTCAGATTTTATACGGAATATATACACAGAACATATATTGTAGATTATAAATATTTCACTAACATATGAAATGTAAAACGTAGTAAATAAATAATAATGTTTATGAAAAAAAAAAAATATTTGAAATTAATTTAACATATTATTAAAAGTTTGATTGGTTACTAAAAGGAACAGGAGGCATAATATTATAAAGTAATACCTATAGCGATACTTATAAAAAGTCTGTTGAAAATTATGTTATTTAATAAATTGAAATTTATTTTTAATTTTACTGTGTTCGTTTCTCGTCGAACTGAATTAACATTCATATCGTGCATTTTTTTACGTCTTCAAAAAAGTAAGTTAGTGATACCGCGGTTAGAGTACTGGCGGCTTAATTATATTTATTTTGACGAACCGAAACCTACTGCGGGTAAAGTCATCACGAAGGTTGCACCCACTGCAGTTACCCACCTTTACGTTAAAATCATAATTGAGTATAATAATATCTCGGTGTTATATTATCATATTTGCACGAACTAAACCGCCGAACACATCGCATTATTTCATGATAATAATATATTAATATGTATGATATAATAATATTATACCAACCATAATATACCTTTTGCAGTAGATATTGGGTTGCCCGCGTCAGTAGAAATATCACAGCAAAAATTATATACGTATTTTAGATTGTGATATTGTATACTGGCAAGTAGCAGTATGCGTATACATAATATTATATTATACTATATACGCTTGTGAAGAGGAGGTTGTGCGAGGGGGAAGAGGAGTTTATTTCGAACGAGATTTAATTAAAGTCGCGCCGTCGGGGCGAGTGGAAATTGCACTGTAGTCGCTTACACGCCGTGTATAAACGCATAATAATATAATAATAATAATATTATTATGTATATTATATTGCTAAATCAAAACCCGCACGAGCAATAAATTCGCGTTTGTTTCTCGTGTTCTTTCTACAGCTCTCTCTCTCTCTCTCTCTCTCTCTCTCTCTTTCTCTTTCTCTCTCTGCATATATATATATTCACTCAACCTCCACACCCACCTCCAACCCCTCACCGCCGGACCGCACGGCCGACGACGGTTTGGTATATATATTCCACGTTATATTATTATAACGACGTGCTTGTGGGTGTAACGCGAACGATAAATATCAATAATTTGTCGGCCCCGATGGCTGTGCGGCACGCACACATATCGACTTAACAAAGTTTCGGGCGACGACGGCGTCGGTGGCGGCGGACGGGACATGCGCCTCGACAACAGATAATTCGATTACGGACGCCAAACCACGGACCGCCGAGCATCTAAACTACCCGTTTATCATGTTTATACGTTTAATACCATAAACCTCCTCCCGTTTTTTTCCCCCAGCCCCCTCCTCTCGGCCACTATTTATTTATTATTATTTTTTTCCCCCGTTTTTTCATACAAAATATATACATGTATATAATATTATACGCATCCTTTTCTCTTTCGACTCGGGTCACAACCCCTCCCCCCCGAAAACATCCACCACCCACCATACCATCACGACGATATACTCTCATTTTTCTCCACTGTACCACGTCGGTCCGTCGGTCGTTCGTTCGTGTATTTTTTTTTTTCGTTAGTTTTTTATGCGTTTTTTGTTTCTCCATCTTGTTTGTTTCGTACTGTGGACGGCCGCGTTCATCCGACGACGACGACGACGTCCGCGTACACCGCCATACCCGCAAGTCATAAATTCCCCCTTAAAGTATATTCAACACGCTACATTGATATAGGTAAACTCCATCGTCGCTGCAATACACCTATATACGCGGCTGTACATATTATAATACATTGCACATAAATTGATATTGATAGTGCAATGCATCACAATTATTGCAGATAACACGTTTTAAAAATGCGGAAAAAACTCACGCGCCGTTGAATTTATTACTATGATAATAATATATTATACGTTTAGAATCTATATTGACACAAAAATGTCCAAGTGATGATCATATTATAATATAACCAGTTATCACAATAATGAAATGTGAAGGCTTGAAATGTATGAGAACAACTTTTCTCTGTGAAGTATTCAACAGAAATAAGTGTATAGTACGATTTATACTAATAATATTAGATGATTAATGGAAAAAAATCGATTTGAACAATAATAAATAAATTGTCGTGTCAAGTCAAAAATTCACGGAACCTGTAGGTATAATATTATTGCGAGCTATTCGGCGCCCCGGTCGATTCCAAATTAACCACATTGAGCTAATCCTCTAAAATACCTGCCGAAGATTGATCCGCAGACATATCCCGTGATAGCCCCGCAAAGCCCCGATGTCTCTGTTGAAAGCACATTGTTAACTAATCGGGTCAACTACGGCTCGTCGTTGCAGATACTCTGCAGGATTCTACCCCGGAATAAGTGACCCCAACGACCACCGCACCACGTCCCGCGCTGACGAACTGATTAATAATATTGCCGTCGCGTTAATAACATAACGATGAAATACAAACGTGATTAAAATTAAATAACAGAGGTAATATTATAATGGGTTTCTATACCGATATCTATGCGCGTGACATTATATAAACGGCAGGATTGACAATGTATGCGTATTATATATAGGGATACTCTTTATATAATATATTATCACAGAGCATAGTTTTTTTTTTTTTTATTATTCGTTAAATAGGTATACATACAACCATTATATTGGTATAATACGCATTATACGGACACTCGTAAAACCGTTTTAATATTATACTCGCACTCGTATTAAAATTAGGTTTCCGCCGTATTGCATTCCATCGTCGTCTCTTAATTAGAACTCCTATAGGACCTAAAAATGACGCAGGAACTCCATAAAATATATTGTGCTCAAGTGTCCAGGATTTATGCGATATATTATGCATAATATAGTATATCGACGGTATTTTGTTAAAAGGGCGTTTACCACTAAAAATCGAAAAATACGTTTTTGGTATCAAAATTTTCAGAAAAATCACGAAAATAATCTGGTAAAAGGGCGTATACGTCTACGAAAAAATAAGATAACAATACCGAAAACAATATATCCAGACGCCCTTTTAAAAATTAAAACAATCCACACAAAACTGTTGAAAGGGCTTATACCACATCGAATGTATGCTAATTGTTTACAACCTAAACAGTTTGTAACAATAATTATGTTTTCAGCTGTTTGTATATTATCAGATTGAACAAAGTGGTTTTTTTAGGTTACAGACTGAACATCACTTGTATTGATAACACTTGATAACAAATTTCCCTCTAATTTGATATTATCAGTTAACAATAAACCGACAAGTTAATAGATACTAATGCTACTATGGAGAATGGTTTACGACGAGAAAAACAATATTTTTTATTATGTTATATCGTTATTTAGTATTCTTTAGTAGTCTTTAGTCTTTTAGGTTGTATTATATATTTTAAATAATAATGAGTAACTCTAGGAGTAAAAAGTTATTGTCACTATTAAAAATATCAAAACATAATGTTGTACCTGTATCTGAAGAAATTCAAAATGTTCAAAATATACAACAAGATATCGAAAAAAAAAGTGTCTCTGATAGTGAAATGGACAGTATTGGTCATGAGAATCTTATTAAAGAACTTAATAATAGTTATTCCTTTAATAATGATAATGATAAAAATGGCTTTATAGATATAAATGAAATAGATACATTTATTTTTATTAATCAAGATTTGAGTAATGAAGTTAACAATGAACATAATATTATCGACCAAATAGAGTGTAGTAACCAAGAGATTGAAGACACTTATAATGTCAACGAAGTAGTTGTATCTCAGGAAGAAACTGATATATTTGATAATGAACAAGCTAATCCTGAAAACATAACAGTATTTGATGATGAAAATACTGCAGACAAGTTTGGAAAAAAAAAAAGTAATAAACGAAGTCGCTTTGTAAACAAATTTAATTATGAAAATGGAAACAGTTATAAAAAAAGTAAAAAAACTAATGAGTTTGAAATTTGTGCCAGCAAGAAAATGAAAGAAAATCCTTGTTTTGAAAAATTATGTACAAATGAATGTACTGAAATAAATGATGATGAAAGATTGAAAATTTTTCATAGATACTGGAAAGAATTAGATCACAGTAGAAAACGTGATTACTTGTTAAGTTGTATGGAAGTTATATTACCAAAAAGATCTTATGTAACTAATACTAATCGTACTTATAATTATAAATATTGTATGTCTGTGAACAATACAAAGAAAACCGTTTGTAGAAGATTTCTGTTAAATACATTAGATATTTCTGAAAAAGTCCTTAGGTATACCCGTGATAATAAACTTGATTTATATACCTCTAAACCTGATAGCAGAGGTAATATAGGTAGTAAAACTCCAACAAATAAGACACCACCTGAAAAAATGAAACAACTTGAAGAGTTTATTAATATGTTACCAGCTGTTCCCTCACACTATTGTAGAAGTTCAACTAGTAAAAAATATATTAGCAGTGATTTTAATAGTTTGAATCATGTCTATAGGTTTTACGTTGAGCACTGTAATATGAAAAATATATCTCCAGTTTCTAATGCAGTATTCAAAAATAAGTGGAATACAGAATATAATATTGGTATACATGCCCCAAAGAAGGATAAATGTGCATTTTGTGAAGGTTACAAAAATAAAGACACTAAGACAGATGAAGATACACTACACTACACTCAACATATAGAAGAAAAAATATTTACCACTGAAGGATTTAAAAAAGATCAGGAAAAGAGTGGCCAAAATGGGTTTTTGTGCTGTAGTTTTGACTTACAAAAAGTGCTTAATACACCATGGGGAAATAGTATGTTACTGTTCTATTCTAGAAAGCTAGCATATTATAATTTGAGCATATATGAAAGTAAAACTAAAAATGGCTATTGTTATCTATGGTCAGAAGTAGAAGGCCAAAGAGGGTCGAATGAAATTAGTTCAATTTTGTTCAAATATTTAAAAAGTATTGATATGAAAGAAAATGTATATGAAATTGCATTTTACTGTGACAATTGCCCAGGCCAAAATAAAAATCACAATATGTTATCTATGCTTCGACATTTTCTTTTAAAATATGCAGAAAATATTAAGATTATTACAATCAACTATTTATTAGCTGGTCACTCATACATGCCAGTAGATTCTATCCATGCTTGCATTGATAAAAACATTAAAAAGAAAACAATTTGGGCCCCATCGGAATGGCCTACAGTCATCAGAAATTCTAGATCTAATATTGGGCCATATGAAACAATAATTTTAAACTATAATGATTTTCTAAACTGGAATGACATATGCAATGCTACATTCAATAAGGCTAAATTAAAAGACACAATGAATTGTGATGTTAAATTCAAGTCTATCAGAAAGGTTAAATTTAGTAAAGACAATCTGGAAGAATTAAAAATTTCATACACTTTTAAACCTGGAGAAAACGGTGAAGATGATTATAAAACTGTACATTTACATAGTAATGCAAGATTAAGATCAACATGCAATACAAATCCAGTTCTAAAACATCAGTATAAAGAAAAGCTTCCTGTTACAGCAGCTAAATACAAAGATCTAAGAAATTTGTGCTTAAAAAAAATTATACCTGAAGTTTATCATTCAGAATACCTCTCTATTCCTTTCAAGCCATCTGTGTTAGATGTTTTGCCTGAGACAGATGATGAAGATGAATTAATTGACTAGTCAACATTATTATTTTGTTTATGTTATACTATTATAATATTGTTTTTTTTTTTTTTTTTAAGTGAACTTTTTTTTTATTAAAACTTTTAAATTCATGTTAAATGACAAGAAGTCATTAGTTTTTTTTTAAGTTACTGTTAAATGACAAGAAGTCATTGGTTTTTTATTTTATTCAAGTTACTGTTAAATGACAAGAAGTCATTGTTTTTTTTATTTTATTCAAGTTACTGTTAATTAATATTATTCTATTATTTTAAAATATTGATTTATGTTGAACTAATATAGAAGTCATTATTTTTATTTCAAATAAAGTACCAACTAATCTCATTAAAATGTATATTATGTGTTAATGTAGATACTAAAATGTTTTTTAAAAATTAAAATTTTTATGTTTTAAAATAATAAGTAGATGTATAAAAAATAAAAATGCTGAAAGGACATATACCACTAATGACAATATGTATAAAAGGGCATTTGTAGAAATAAAAATGTTGAAAAGACTTATACCACTATCATTATATGTTCTTAGAAGGGCAATTATAAAATTCAAATTGTTAAAAGGGCCTACACCACAAACATTTTTTTAAAATTAATATAACATTTAATATAAATTTAGTTAAAGCAATTTAATAAGCAATTTTAGTTCCACAGAGTCTCGTGTTTAATATAATGTATAAATAAATATTCTATCTTAAAAATTGAGTATTTAATCAGTTTTATTTGATTCCTGAAAAAAAGTAAAATTTGGTATACGCCCTTTTAACAAAATACCGTCGATATGTATACTATACATACTGTACCTACTTATTATTCTCGTTCGACTATTGTTTGTGTGGCTATTGTCACGCGAAAGTGAAAACCATTAATACCGTTCGTATTTATCTCTTAAATTGCATTTGTTATTCACTCGTCAATAGACCTCGACAGCTATATATATATATACGCCGTAAATAAATGAAGGGTGTTAAGATAAAGACGTCGCTACTGGAACGTTATAATGCATTGAAAGGATATCTGAAAATCGTACGCATACTTACACATTAATTTGCTCCATCCAATATCAATGCAGTCAACAGTCGGTTTTCGTTGATATATTATATAATGTGCAATCGTTTGCGATTATTAAGTAATCGTATTCTTCATCGGAGACGTATTTTAGTGGTACACGCGCGATGGGGAGATAGCCCCCGTCCCCAGGATCTGTATTTTGTGTGATATTACATCGCGTGAAGAGTACATTAGGTATATGATTTATCAACTGTTTATCATATTATCATGAAAATTTAAATAAATCAAACTTCCTAAGTATAAAATTTGCGTTCATCAAGGCTCAAATATTCTGAAAAATCTATATATTTCTGCAAACTACCTTGGGCGTGAGTGGTATTAGAGGAAAAATCGTGTGACCCCCCCTCCCCCCACTGCTGAAGATAGACTTAATAGTAAATACACTTCTGCATGTCCACTACGTCGTTCATTATGCTTTTTTAACCAAATACGTCATATAATATATTTATGAATATATGTACGTCCGGCCCGTAAAAAAAAATTCAAATGTATATAATGATAATGCGTGTTAGGTTAGCTTAGGCTGCTGTATATAAATAACGCGTATTGCCGGCTGTAATTCAACGACAACCTACATAAATTATTTAAGTGGAAAAATCGATTCCTGTTGGTCTGGTTTTGAATAAGGCAAAAGGGCACGTATTGGACTAGGAGAAAAAAAAATACTAGACGACATTTGCGGCGGACGTGGTGAAAAGAGAAAAAGGAAAACATATGCTGCCAGCGACGACAAAAGGAATCTGTGGGCACGGAGTGAAAAAAAAAGCTTACATACATATATACATTATAATATGTATATATATATTTGTGGCGTTGCTGGTCGGTCCGTGAACGGTTTTATTAAATCGGTCTTTGTCGTAGTCGCCACCGCCGAAAAGAACTATTTTTTCTCTTCTTCTTACTCTCGCGCACGCGCTTTATCTCTCTCCCTCACTCTCCCTCTCTCTCTCTCTCTCTCTCTCTCTCCATCTCAACCTTTCACTCTCACTCCTACTACTCCGCGTCGTCGCCGACGACCACCTTCTTCTCCTTTTGCGGGCGGATAGGCGAATGCCGACTGTACACGCGGGCGGGACATATAATATCGTCGGGGGGGGGGGGGGGGGGCGGCGACGCGGCGCGGGCACCGGCGGGCGTCCCAAGAATGTGCGCGCGCGGTGTTCGGCGAGCGGATAATTGACTTTTCCCGGATGCCCATAAATTACGTTCGCGGACGCCCTTTTCCGTGCCGGCGCACATAATGCCGCCCGCTAATTCGTTAATCCTCCACTTACCGGGTTCTCAAACAAAATTAATGACCCTTATAGAAACGGCCGGTCCGCCGGACGGTATGCGCGAGCCGCGGGTATTGGCATTCCTCATCTGTACACACGAACGTTTACGTATCTATATATATATATACATTATACTGTTACGCGTGTGTGTATATAATATATGCACTACGCACGCTAGTGCGTGCTGAAAGACCACTCCTCTTCCTCCGCACCATCACCCCTCCTCCCCTCCCCCTCTTAACCCCTCCGGTCGGCTTGACATTCGGCGACCTACCTAGATACGATATGTATATTGTATATTATAAATGCACATCGTATGGCGGAGTTTACCTCAAATTAATCATCAACGTCCAACGACGTACTATATACGTTTTATACAAAGTACAAAAATATCAGTGCACGCGATTAGTGCGCACATTATCGTAGTATAATATAGTGCAAAGGGGTCGTGACTCCCCCCCAATCGTGCGAAAGCACGAGAAGATCTTTACACGCTAATCAAACCAAAATTATTTAATAATAAAATTAGGATTTTCAATCACACGCATAAGTCAGCGCCTATGCTCGGAGTATTCTACTGCAGACATTCGAGTCGCCTGCAATCTGATAATAGAGATATATATTTTAAAGTCGTTATATATAGGGGACAGCAATAAGTATATACCTACTATATTTATTAAAGGGCATAATTTTGCAATTTGTAGGTATATATAAAACGTACAACATAATATACCAGCTATAAACTATATTGTACAATGTACATTGTTTTGGATAATAACACTGCGTCAAGTTATTGTCTATTCACTATTGTAATATCTATCATCATTGCTGAAATAATAATATTTACATTGTATAAGTACCAGTATTACGATTTTTTTTTAACATCAAGTTTTAAATGTATTATTGCTATAATTTTAATAATCTATTCAACGGTCTTATGAACACGTAACTATCAATAGAATGACAAATGTTAACATTAAGGTTATGGAAACCACTCGTTTTAAATATTCAAAACTGAATTTGTTTTTAATACAAAAGGTATGATGACATACGACGTTTTTATGAAATGAATATTATTGCAACATTAAAAATAGTTAGAATCTCTATGTAATTAAAAAATGTTTGCTATTATACAAAATTAAAAAACAATTGTATTATCTTGCTCGTGATAATACATGAAAAATCATAAAGTAATACTTACACCTTACCAAACCTTATCCAGAAACCCCATCGCATAATTATTCACTTTTACTTATATGCTATACAAACCAACGAACGTCATTCGTCGTATTAGTCGTTATTTCATTGCTCAGACGCGTCCATTTATATTCTTCTACGCGTTTATCAAAGGATAGAGAAAAAAAGAAAACCTTTCGTTGGCATTTCTTAACCTTTTTTGAACAAAACAAAAAAAACCTTTCAAATAAATTCCTCGAGGGTGAAAACACACGCTCGCGCGCTCACACTTTACCTAAACCAGAAATCACTTCATCAGACGATAGTCGTTGTCTACGTCAATGGAAGAGGGTCCTTTTGTTTAATCGCAGCAAAGATAAGTTCACTTGCGGCGAAATAAATGAAAACAAAATGATTATCACTTAAAAGCTTGTTTTCATAGTAATAATACAACATTGTGAGCCAATAATTATACCCTTTAATAACATATTATATTATTATATTTATTAAAAGGTAATTTTTTTTTAAATTTTATATTTGGTAGCACAATAGTTTTTTCTAATTATTGTTTATTATAGTTAATTATTCATAAATATTTAAAGCACCTATCTATAGATATGTAGAGTCAACATGCCTTCCGCGCTCTATCAATCCAAAGTCCACCCCACTTATAGGTAAATACAGCGAAACTTCCATATAACGAATTTCCATTTAACGACATTTTCTGTTTAATGAATTATTTTTGAGAACCATGACCATGACCTACCTTCATTGTTAATCGTGCGTAAATTCTATTTAATGAATTCCTCTATATTACGAATTTTTTTTGTTACCTGTGAGACTTCGTTGTATGGAAGTTTCACTGTTGTTATAAAATAAATAGTTTATTACCTATTGTTTTACATCCAAAATGTAATTATAATTTTCTACCTATTACAAAAAAAATTGAAATTGTTGTTCACAGAAAATCAAATTTCCTTAGAATTTTTCCGAATAACTATACAAATTATAATAATTGTAATAATATAAATTTGTTTTTCAGTTTTTCAGTAAATATAATTTAATTATATTATAATAAATGTAAAGAACATCGAACTACCATAATAACGCGTACCCATACTATTCTGTACGTCTGTTGATAGGTATAGGTCAACTTTATTACCTTTAAAATATAATACTTTTTTCCAGACGAGCTGCAGTTAAAAGTCAAGTCATATAGAAAATAAAGGTTAGCTATATATGCGTAAACAAACGCAGTACATGAATCGCATTAAGTGTATTAATAACTGTAGTGGCTTATACGCCAGTATGGTAAACAATGTTGTTGGAGAGTTTGTTACACAAAAGTTTTGGTCATTGTAGGACTTTTTGACCGCATAATATATTGTTATATTATTGTCCAGTTCTACCAGTCGGATTATATTTACCGTATCGTCAGTTTCAAGTGGGTCGAGTTGTGTACAACTCGTGTCGGTAAACACAACTGCAATACGCGAAAGTAGACAGAGGCCAAACATTATTTCACCCCTTGCCCGCTTTGTTAGCTACGTTAAAATCCCAAAACTATATTACAGTGCAAACTGCCAAACTGACAAAAAAAAAAAAATAAAAAATAAACAGCGATTTTATAAACGACATAAATGCACTGCAGTATATAGAGCTGTTGTGAATAATCTCTCCGATGTCCAAATCGCTCACAGCGACGATGCATGTCGATTATTTATATCGTTTCGTAAACCCAAATGAAATAATATATTATACATATTATACTGTAATAATATATTATTATGCTCAGTGTTGTGCACGACGTTATCCGATACATAGAGATATGCCTTCAACATTTTTAGATTATAATTTAGGATATGTTTTTTTTTTCAATTGCAATGGATTGTCTTTTAAAATGCCTATGGCGTAATTATTTTTACAGCTCAAGCACCCATCTAAGCACTAACCCAATAAGTGCTCACAAAAAAATTCTCAACTATTAAATTTTGGCCAGACAAAATGTCAGTGTCTTTGCCTGCAGTGCTGCTGCAGGTGATTAAACTTTTTTTATACCATAAGCGCCTCCTCTGCGTCTCTTCGCGACGTCATATTGACGGCTCCATAATATTATTATAATGACAAAAAAATAAGATGTTTATATATTATTTATGTAAATGCAAATTTTATTGATCATTACCGTTACGCTGTCATAATGGGCAATGGTCAAATTATCATCATCGTCGTCACCATAATCATCATAATCATTATATTTTTTTTTATTTTGTCGACCCTAAGCTCTCTTGACCAACACTTTCGACGCCCCCTGTAGTCACAGCCCACAGTTTTAACATCTACTCTGTCATACGGTTTGTAATTTGTATTAGAATCCTTTATTCCGGTTTTGATAATCATCGAACCAGGTCGATTTGACCTCACACTTATTACCATTATAATTTATGACAAACCGATAATATTGCTATGCATTTATTCGTTTGGCTTTTGCAACCATATTATACCTACACACCTTTGATCAAAATATATTCAAATCGATGTGTTCTACGATATCTTTAACGAATGAAGGTATGTATATGATATGTTATCTTGATCGACGGTCATTAACCATCACTCGGAATCGATGTTGTACGACTTTCTACAGCAGAGACTATATTATATTATAGTAGGTATGCCGCGTAATGCACATATATAATAGTACAACATTGTCCAGCTATAATATATTATTATATTTTGAGCCCGCCGCCGCTTCGAAGCTCACCAGTGGGGCAAAGTTTTCGGGGAGAGGAGAAGAATGCGCGTTGACGACAAAAAATTATAATTAGTTTTCGGAAATATTTCCATTTGCACTTTATTATTAACCCCCTTCTACTCGCCGCCCAAGCCATCGCCACGGCCATATACACCCCCACCAATCCTGCGTGTACGTTTCACGCCGATTCAATTAACTCGACGACGAAACGTCATAATCGGATTACCCCCGGCGCATTATCGTCTACCCTCTTACGCATACACACCCACCCATCCACACAAACCCACATACAAGCGGACACACGCGCACAGATATATAATATTAAATACGTGCAAATGTGTGTGTGTGCGTGTGTGTTATGCGTACACGATGACGGGGAGGTTTTGCCGAAAAACACACGGCGATAATAATATAATATATAAAGTCGAATTCCGCGGGGTGTGCTTCGATTAGCAGCAGTTCTCCGGCACCCGACAACCACCCCTTCCACTACCCCGACCGTCAAAACTATCGCTCCGCCACCGCCAATGAATTTCTAATAACTTGCCCGCGATGCCGCCGGTGGTTGTGGGGGTCGCTGGGGTTGGGGTCGGAGGGTAGATACTCGTGGAAATTATTGCCGTTTCACACCGTGACGTTTATTATATATAACGACCGGCCGATTTAATCCGCGACACGGCCAACTGCGCCTCTTTACGCGGCGGCATAGTCACTGTCGTCGTATATTATTAATATTAATAAAATAAGCGCATAAATTATAATATTATATGATACTAAGGACCACTCCGATTTCGGCGGGTCGAACGATCACGTCATGATGACTATCGTCGTAGCGTCTACAACGATTAGTCGATGTGCGCCAACGTACCTATACTGTAGGTCCTATAATAATTGGTTTCTATTCGTTTCCGGCAATTATCTTAAAAGAATCAAATTGCTGTTCGAGTAAAAAATAATAATATTTTAAAATTCATCGTAGGCGTACGTTGATCGGTCGTAACGCATCTGGGCTGTATGATTAATTATATTATACCTATTACCTTGTCAATAAGTTTCCCCGTATCTGCAAGCAAATACAATTCAATCATTATTTCGTATTTTTTTTATTCGCGTATAGCATGCAATATGTATACCGACTATACCTAGTATAAGATATGATCATTTCTTACATTGAGCAACGTCATCGTGATTCGTGCGGTAATATATTAGTTTTTAACTTGTCAAAGTTAAACCATTGAATCAATCCAATACTACCGTATTTTTACCGTATATATAGATATTGGTATACAGGTCTCATTTCCTGCCCGTTTAAACCAATTCAAAACGAGGACTCAAATAATTATAATTTTAATAGCGATACTAATGCCTATATTGTTTATATTATACATCGTTTGTAATAAGTGGTTAATGGTTATTCCTAGTCAAATAATTTCAAATCGACCAATTTTTAAAATGATAAGCGAGTTGCAATAATGAGGTAAAATATTTATTTTAGAGAAAACTAGGTATACCAAGAAAAAGGAAACGAAAATGTTTTCGGTTAAAAGATGCATTATTATAATGTTCGTCGACACGTATTATATTGTTTGTTGAAAGCGAAATAAAAATTCGTCGACACTCCACCCAAACGTATATTATAATACACAAAAGGTTTGAACAATATTTTTTACCTAATGGAATATTAGTGTAGTGTATAGTAGCGTATAATAATAAATTATGACCTATCTATATTATTATATTAAAAAGTCACAGTAACGCACTTATTATGAGTAGTATAGCCGTATAAGTAATTATACTAGTCAAAAGATATATAATATTATTGAAAATTGGAACATGTATGAAATTTTTTTGTTAAATATAATATTGACTGTTATGTAATAGGTATAAATATTATAATAATTAAAGGTTATCAATTTTAAAATAATATAATTATTAATTTGTACATATTTCCTAAAATCACAGAAAACTGAATAAAATTAGAATTTTTATCATAATATCATACATTATATAGGATTATAAATGTGTAACCAACTATACCTTTTTTTATTTCCAAAATAAACCAATGGATTCATATAGTTGTAGGTACTTATACCTAGTTTTATATCTCGTGTTGTAACGTGTATATTTTTAAACTTGAATTCCATAAAAATCGCAGTATACATTATAATATTACGTGCTTTATACAAACACGATATGTATATAGGTACATATTTTTTTATCAACAAAAATATTTGTAAGGAATACATTTTGTTTTCATAATAATAACGACAAGAAAGTGAGAGTTTTCTGCGGTTCCCTGCGGGTATACAATATATATATATATATATTGAGCGCTGAGACAAGATTTCCCCGTACCTATTACGTTGTATTTCCTTTATTATTTTATCAAGTACACCATTGTCAACTTGTGGGACGACGACATACTCTACCCGCGGTATATATACCAATATAATAACCCGAAACGTTTTTTGTTTCGTGCAGGTCTGGTTCCAGAACCGGCGAGCCAAGTGGCGAAAGACCGAAAAGTGTTGGGGAAGAAGCACGATAATGGCCGAGTATGGACTCTACGGTGCTATGGTCAGACATTCATTACCACTGCCGGAGACTATCCTGAAAAGTGCAAAGGAGAATGAATGCGTCGCGCCCTGGTTGCTCGGTAAGTACCTATTACCGCGTAATACAACAACTCCTGCGGTCTCCGTCACTCTTTTTCTCCCGCTATTTTATACTATACTGTTCTCGTTATAATGCGTTCGGGAAATTGGTTGCCACGGGAACACCGAAATGAGCTTCATGAATTAGCACAATGTCCATTGTTAAGGATTCGTTTCCCATCACAGTGCCATTGTTTTACCAGCGTAATGGCCGATGGTTTCTACTCCATGGCATGCACTTTACTTTCACGCCTTTTAGTGCATTATTGTATTAATTCCTCGACATCTCGCACCACTCCATTAAACATGCAAATTCTATTATATCTCTACCAATGTTCAAATTTAAAAAAAAAAATAAACAAAAAAAAAAACCATAAATACCAAAATATAATAATATACTTATACGTTATGCATTGATATGTTTTCTTCCTTTAAAATGGTTGGTTTTGTTATGGTAGAACGGTACGACGATGCATCAACGTTACCCTGTAATATTATGTATACGAAATGACAAATTTCTTTTACAATTTGATGGCTTATTCTTTTCAAAGTTATAGATACTATAGGAATGCTTCATATTTTTTTTTTTGATACTTGATTACAACACAGTTAATATATTCTAATCCAGGCTCTGGTTTATAATTAGTACCAAGGTACTACCTGTACCTATATTATTTAAAATGTCGATTCTAATAAATTTTTAAATTTCATCAAATGTGTCATACTTATAAGCATATTACGTATAGTATAATGAAAATAATGAATTTGGGTATCGTTATTTTAATAATAATATTTATATTATATTTTAAATAATTTTTAAAGAAAACGGAAAACGTTTTGTATCTAATTCCACACTAAACCAATATCAGTTTGGTATTCAAAATTAAAAACGATTCGTTTTCATGCAAAACAAAATACGTATCTATAGTTAGGTAGGTATAGAGGTATAAATAGTTATACTATAAAGACTGCATATTATAATAAACACGCGACAGACACGCAAGCGTCACAGATAACGTACAAAATTTTTAAATTGAAATTTATATTCGAAAACACTTTTCCTGAAATCATAAAAATGAAAGTATATATAATGACCCCCGCCTATCAATGACCGTCAAAATTAACTCGTAACCCTGAATGTTTTAGGCATGCACCGCAAGTCGATCGAGGCGGCGGACCAGCTGAAAGATGACAACACCGTGTGCAGCGGTGCCAGCCAAAAGAGCGACAAGGAGGAAGACGAGGACGATGAAGAGGACGACGAAGACGATGACGAGGAGAACCACCCCTGCAAGAGGCCGGCCAGGACGAGTCCGGAGACGGCGACAGACATGTCGTCGCCGCAGCGGCACCAACAGCACCAGCAGCAGCAACAGCAGCAGCAGCAACAACAACAACAACAACAAGACGCTGCGGTCGCGCAAGACCGACAGCAACAGCAGCAGCAGCAGCAGCAACAGCAACAGCAGCAGTGCGCGGCCAACGCTGAAGCTCACCGGCGGATCCAGCAAGAGATACAGTCGCAGATGGAGCAACACCACGCGGCCGTCATGCAGCTGGCCGCCAACCGGGCGCAGGACTCGGAAGAGTTCCGGAACAACAGCATCGCGTGCCTCAGGGCAAAGGCGCAGGAGCACAGCGCCAAGATACTCAGCCTGTCGGCGGACGCGCTCATGTTGGTCAACAACAACGCCGGCGGGATCCGCAGCCGGAACGCCGCAACCGCGGTGGCCGTGGCCGCAGCCGCTGCGGCGGCCGCCGACGTGGCCATGGCGTCTTCCGGCGGTAGCCAAATGCTGGCCGACTGCGACGCCAACGCCAACAACGTGAGGGGCGTGAACCACCACCAACAGCAACAGGCGGTCGGCTCCGACATAATGGTCACGTCTTCCGACACGTCGTCGTCGATGTTCTAATCGCCATTGCGATATACTGAAAAACGTATTATATATTGTATCATATTATTATTATTATTATTATTATTATTGTGTACATAATAATAGTATTATTAAATAAATTAATATTATAATTATTTAGAGTAGTCGCGCGTAAAATGCAGACATGTCGGCAAGTGCTATAACGCAATGATGACGTGTAGGCTGCAATTTTATTGCAATTGCAGCAGGGTTTTTTGTCTAGCAGGTGAGTGCGATGACCTATAACTATATCGCGTTACATACCAGACCTAACTGCAGGTAACTCTTAATAACCTGCTAAGCGAATGCCGAATGTAGCTGGTTGTAAGCTCGAAAAATGCAATTTTAGATTAATTATTATGTGGGTGTCATGATGCTGTTGTAGGTATATTACCTCGCACAATAACGGTTTATCAGCCTATATAGGTACCTGCCTATATTATGATGAATGATGATCATCGTCAGGATCGCGTAATCGAACGTTTGCCAAACATCTTTTTGTTTATAATATATTTTCAAATATCCAATGAGTCCCCTGCCCAACGGTCGGACAATACATAATAATAATGGCGTGGTGTGGTGCGGTAGTTTGCCTCAGTCACTAACGTGTTCTGAAGTCAAGCATCGGCCGGTGTTGCTAGTTGCCGGACGGTTGACCACCCGGGTTCTTAGTTACAAATCCTCGCCACTCGTAGACACGTGTTCCAAACCGTACGTACCTTACCCCAAAATAAAAACCGACTAAAAATAACCTTCAGGCTGTAAATTACCTCATTTGCCGAAGCATTAACTCAAAAAAATACATAACAATAATATATTATAATATTCGATCGACAATCGGCGTAATTGCAACGAACCGTGGAGGCGCACACACTCGAAAGTAATATGTGATGAGGGGTAGCCACGCTACACCACCATCCACACAGTTTCCAGTATAAATACATCTAACCCCCCCTCCCCAAACCACAATCACCGAATGCTCATAATGTTATGACTTAGTCAACCTTATAATATTAAACAAACTATGGACAATGTTTGTTGTATCATATGTGTATGTGTGTGTGTGTGTGTGGTGGGGAGGGGTATACCATAAAATAGGTCATCAGCTCATCTTTGCCGAATAAAAGTTCCCAAAATATATCTTTGCCTGGTCGCACTATACCGTTCCCCGCATATTACAATACTATGTAATTATTATAGTAACGACGATCGACAGATATAATTCAGGTTTTGGACATTTTTTTTTTTCACAAAACCCCAAGATGGTCGGTTTAAAAGTTAAAACCATAATAATATGTAGATTTAATAATAAATTAATACTATTCATCGAGACGTGTTTGTTCGCTGTATTATATTGTCATTATTATTATTTAAAAATACTGAACTTTTTTTTTTTGTATCTATTGTATTATTACTTATTAGGTATATTATATTATATATAATATTGATTTAAAATTTGTGTAGCGAAAACTATTAAGTATTATAATATGTACATGCGCGCAGTCTCTATAATATTTGTATACATATTTTGTAAAGATAATTTATCGTGTGTTGTTATTTAAAATTTATATTTATTATACCCATACGTACGTGCAATAATTCGTAATTTTTTGTTTCTTTTTTTTTACATTTTCTTGTATAAATCAACTTTTCTTAGCTCGAAAGACTACATTTTATTGCGCATTTTAGACAGTAAGAATATTATATTAATTATGCTTGTTACAATAAACCACCTACCCCATATACGTCCTTTTTTCTCATTATACCCGTAGTAAATACTAACAATATCGTATTATTGTAATAATTTTTTATACTCCGTTTTGATTTTTGTCCATATTTATTTTCTTTTTTTTTGATCTCATGTGTACTTTCGTATTCATTTTTAGTACCGTATTTTATAGGAGAATGTGTTCTATGCGGTAAAAAAATTGTATTATGTTTAATATATTCCGAATAGGACATTTTATGTTTAAAACTATAATAATACTACATTTTAGATTTATATTATATTAATGCTAAACTACTGACATAAAAATTACGGATACTAATGTTTTTATCATTCATAATCATTTGAAATATAATTTGTTTGGTGAAAATGAGTATACTAATTATATACATATTATGTATCATATAAATAAATTATTGTGCTCTTATGGTAATATTAACATGACGCGTGTGCGTTGCGAATCCTATACGGTTGTACAGAATAATATGTATTTAAGCAATACTGCCATAGTACCCATATAAACAGTGGCGGCCAAACCAGTGGCGGCTTAATCGATGATCTGTGACATTTTTTAAAAATATTATTTTATGATAATATATATTATAAATTATTATATTTTGAATGATCAAATAATCAGCCACCCCCTTCTCCTATCACAAAATCATTTGACCGCCACTGACCCATATGTTTATGTCTCATCCTTATATCGCATCATTATGTATGTTTCGTGAAAACGCGTGACAATACGATTGTAACCATTTCACGTGGATTTTCACCGAGTGGTTTCTGCACTTTGCATATAAATTACATGTTATGGATACGTAAACTATACTTAACTTGTTCCGTCATTTAGATATCTATGTTTTATATATACTGAAACAGTGAAACATATTAAACTTTAAAGTCTAGAAACTAAAAAGAATTTCTATTTCACAGTTTAATTTATTTGACTATTCATTATTATATTAATTGGATAGTTTTATTATTATTAGGTACTTATACTTGAGTTTCCCACGTTCACCACGGGAACAAACACCATGCTCTGTATATTAGTATAAGGTCCACGATCGCCGTATTAACATATTATAGTATAATAATTAATAATAATGTCTGTATCAAGAATTAGTATATGGGTACGTATTAAGCTTGATAAAAATGGGAACAGTCGTATAGAATAACACTGGTCTACCAGTACAAGGAGCATATGAATAATAAAAATAACAATTTTCTATATTTTTTAGCAGAATATATTGTTTTTCCCTCATATTTTATTGGGACTTTTTTTCTGAAAGTTATTTAATTTAAATCATTGAACATTCTACCAATTTATCGGTGTTTAATGTTTCACATAAATAACAAATAACATTTTTAGCATGTCCTTTTTATTTATTCAATATAAACTAAAACTCGAGGCTGGATAGGCCAGTCGAGCGTTCAAGAAAATCTCCAAGTGCCGCTAACATTTTGGAATAGTATATGAGAAAATGGACACAATGCCACACTACGATTTTTACGACAGCTAAATTATAATTGTATACTCTCAACAAATGTAATAGGGTCATTATTATGATTGATTAATATTAACATTTGAACAATAATTACTAATCACTATAGAAGATTATTTACCAAAGGGCCGATACTACCCAATCCGGCCCTGTTAAAACTTATCCTCGAGAAACAGTTTACTACATAAACGTTTAACAAATAATAATTATTAAAATAATTACAATAACAATAATTTACTTAAAATATTACTTTTAGTAAGTAGCCAGTTCATTAATTAGTAGGTATACCTATATCAATAACTACTAAAGCTCCATAAAAATTGATTTTGCTATAGATATTAACATAAAAGATTCTAGATAATTATTAGTCATTGAGTTTCTCAATCTATTTTATTAGATATTTAAGAGTAGAACGATTTATGATTATTCGTTTATCATCATTCATTATACTACCTTATGCATAGGTCATAACATAATAAAGTTAAATTTGAATTTAAATTCATCACAAAATTATAGAATTATAGAACGACGGCCAACGGGCCACTTTTTGTATAAGTAATCCAGGCCACCAGCCCTCAGGCCACAACATGAATTAAAACGTGTCGACAAAATATTATATATTTTACGATTTCCCGATGAAGGACAGTGGTGTACTTATTTAGCCTATCCATAATGCCGTACAATCATTTCATTATTGAAATACAATATGAAAAAATATATATTATAGGTAATAGGTACCTACTACCTACTTACAATAACAATATTATTATCCTTACAAAATAATAGCAAAAATTAATAATTTATTTTAGTTTATACGATACTGAAAAAATACTGACAGAACAATGATACCACGCGAATAATATTTAAATTTAAAAAATGTTAACATATTATGTCGCAATACGCTCCTTCTACTTCAAAAATATATTTACTATGTTCAGACCCTTTTCTAGTTAACTAACATTTTCGAATTTTGTTTTTTGCAAAAATTTAGATTAGCGGTGCCGTAAACTGCCTACCTTAGTTTTGATATTCGTTCAGAAATCCTTCTACCACAAAATTTGAAAACATGTAAAATAATAATATGTACGGATATAGCAATCAACAGGTGTTGGCGCTTAGGTTCAAAAAAATTGACACCATCAATTTTTTTTTTGTAATCAACAAGATCCGTATTTATTTGAATGGTCAAGACCAGTTTGAATGGATTTCGCAATTCGATCCTCCTCCTTCAAAACCTATGCATGCAACTTCGACGGCACATGAAAAACTATTTTCAATCCCTTTCTTAGTTAAAATTAACATTTTCGAAATTTTTTGTTTGCAAAAATGAAATTTAGTGGTGTAAACTACCCAAGGATTGAAAATTTAAAACAAAGTTTCTCATAAAGTCATAAGTATTTCATACTGTAACCAAAAAATTCGCAAATGATATAGTTAACACTTAACACAGTTTATTTCAATAGATATTTAAAGTTCAACTTTGGACGAAATTAGAATATATTACTTAAGAAGAAAATAATAATTTTAGTAATTTTTTAATGTACAACAGAGCGGTACCCTGTTCGGCCAGTGTCACTTTTCGGCCAAAACTTACCGTTACCTTTTCGGCCAATTTCCCTTTTCGGCCAGCACTTACAGTTTTCTTTAAAATTTAAAATTTTTATATTTAATTAAATATGATTGTATCCAAAAATGTGTTTATTTTTAAACATTATTACCTACAACTGTAAAAAACTGAAAAAATAAAACAATTGACAATAAACTGTTATAACATATTATTATTACAATTGATTATATTAGTATTTATAATCAATGTTATTACTTACATTAATCGAATAAAAATTAATATAGTTATATAATACATATAGGTATAATAAAAAGGTATATAATAATAATAGTAACATTTTTCAAACAAAAATTAATTGTTAGTTTATTTGAATTTAAGCTAATAATATGTCAAACCATTTTATTGCCAACTGTTTTATTTTATTATTTTTTCACTCAGTTGTAGGTAAGAATGTTTATCAAAAAATCACATTTTTGGATACAATCATATTTAATTAAATATAAAAATTGTTGGGTTCAGTTGTTATGATTGTAAAAATAACTGTATGTTCTAGTCGAAAAGTGACATTGGCCGAAAAGTGGCACTGGCCGGAATGGGAAGGGTACATTTTGGCCGAGAACGGTGACCACATTTTTAAATATGAACTGTCCGTGCAGTGTGTGTCTTAAAATATTGCGAACATAAAACTGTATAATTGAACGCAGATAAAGTGTATGCACCTATGTATAATGTGTTGCCACGTCCTTCCCCTATAGGCTATAGCTGATTGGAGATAAATACAATAATAATATAATATAATTGTTTTCATTATTTGAGTTATTGAAAAAATATGGTCTTCACTCTATGTCACCTACTATGTTATAAGCTTGTACTTTGTAGACGATTATTATACTACTGGTTTAGTAGAATGTATTTTTACTGCTGGTTAGACGATTTATAATATTTCTTAAAAATGATAATAATATTATAACATATTATGTTGTTCTCAAAATAATTTCCAATTTGAAACGATTTCTTGATTTATAATAGCTATAATTTTTATACTGCGAGCAGAGCAATGAATATATTGGTTTTACAATAATGTGAGTTTTAGGTAAAAAAGCTTCAATTTTCAACTTCCGTATCTTGTTTGATGGAAAAGTGAATCTATTTGGTCAAAATTTAAAATTCCCAGTAGTTTTGATAAGCGCCGGTAAAAACAAAGATAAATTAAGGAAAAACGGGAATTTTTACGCAAAATTGATTTTGGTTTTTGGTGTAACTATGAAACAAATTACCGTAGATTGTAGATACATGAAATTTCCACAGAATATTTATATTGGCATTTCCTATACACCATAAAATACTGTTTCGGGTATTTTCAATTTTTTAGTTTTTTTTTCTATAATTAATGTCAACAAAATATTATTCGTTGGGTCAAAAGACTTGAAAATTGAATACAAAGCTCCTAATATATTGTTACAGTGGCAGTTGAAAACATTAATAATACATGGTCACAATTTTTTTTATAAGCATTTAAAGTTTGAATTTCGATAAAATATATAAAAATTATGAGCATTTTTTTTTATAGTTATTTCAAGTTAAAATTTAGATGAAATTACATATTAAATAACCAAGAATAACGATTTGTTTTTTTTTTTTTTTGGTAATTTTTTAATATTGTAATTCAACTCTCCGGCTACCGTATTAATAATAAGTAATAAGAATATATAAATATAATATAAAATATCCTAGACCGACAAACCGTCTCTGCTCAGAATCGTTTTTCATATACAATGATATCTTATCATTGTCCATTGAATTCAAATTTAATACCAACCAACAGATCAACATCTACTTCCCCGCTTTTCATATAATATATATTTTCAATTTATTTTAATACTGTAGTTTTTGATAATATTTTGTAAGATAAAATATAATAAAAATAATGTATTTTTTCACAAGTTCCTATGTAAAAGATATATATTTCTCAATCGTACTATAAGTACTAGGTCTGTAATATAAATTTTAGTTTTTACTGTTAGTTAAGCATATTACCTATTCATACTTCTGACTTTATAATATGGGGCCATTTTCCTTTCAAGTGTGCCCATTCCTTGTATACTTATTGTTTGAATGTATCTTGATATTTTTTTTTAATGTACTGCCCAACCCTGAGAGTACCCGAGTAACTTACTCAATAAAAGTTAAGACTGTATAATAATTGCGAACAATGAAAAAGTAATAACTTCTTCCAGATAATTATTAAATTATCAAAATGAAACTTTATAACAGTAAATAATAATAGAAATGTAAAAAGAAAATATTGTTTCTATAAAATATAGGTAGTATGTATAAAAAAAGTATTAAAATAAATTAATGTCGGTTTGAACATATTATTATAAATAATTAAATTAATTTTGGGAATAATCAAAAATTTAATTTATTTTATTAGGTACCTACCTAGATCAGAGTAGGTCTTTAATAATACCTTTTGGTTAAAATTATGAAATTTTAGTTTTACTGTCGCAATTATTGCAATTGTTAGAAGTTAATATCTATATTATAGTGTAAGAAATATATAAACGAGATAAATCTAAATTTAACAGAAACAATATTACAGTTTTTGAGATAGTTAACTACTGAGTAGGAACTGTAATACTGTTCATACTCGGCCATCTGATAATATTAATTATTATATTTAATTTTTAAGGTAATTTCATATAATATCATTTGCAACACCACTTCACACGGTAATAATAACTAATGTATATTGTATAAAAACATTGTTGATACTAAATTTAAATAAACAATAAAATTGATAAGAAATACGTTTAAAAACACATTAACATATCTAGTTTCAATAAAAATGTTATGTTCTAAATAATACTTGTACAATTATTTATAAAGTATCATAGTACAATTTAACAAAAATATAAACAATTATTGCATATTTACAATAACAGCAGTAATTACATTTCGTAACAATTGGGTAGAAATTAAATGAACATTTTTGTTTAATATTATTTTATTTTCAAAGTATAAAAACACCAACTTCCAAATTTTGGTTGCACTGAAAAATAATTGTCCGTTGTTGAAATAATGTAATAAACAAGTATAATTTAAATTTATGCTATATAAAAATCTATAAGCTATCTATAAAAGTGTTTTACATATTTTGTTCATTCTAATATATGGTGTTACCATTATAAATATTTACAATTTACAGTTAAATAACTTAGTTAAAATAAAAAAAACATAATTAAAAAGATAAATTATACAAGAAGATGAAGGAGAGTATTTTCAAGCCAATAAGGTTGAACTTGTAGTCATACACACAATTTTGGACACGACATAATGTATATCACAGAAAGTAGAATAAAATGCAAGAACTACTAATAGGTCATCTTTAATATACTAAAATAAACAATAAATACATCAAAAAAAATTTAAATTAAAATTGATTTATTTTTTACGAGTAACGTTTAATACTCTGTCCCTGCTATGTTCCCTGGCTGGAGGCGAATGTCTGGATTTTCTACTGCGTTTAATTTTTGCCATACTATCTTCACCAAAAACATCTCCTGTTCTTAAGGCCGATATGAGATCGTCAAATTCTGCCTTGTCACCTGATGTACCGTTAATAGAAACTTGACGACTACCAGATCCATTTGACAAAACACTGGCACTATCTTTACAGTTTTTACGATCAAGAGTTAATTTCTTTAACTATATAAAAAAAAATTGTATTAATTTAACATATTATTTATGTTTATTCCTTGGTCTTTATCAATACAATACAAACCTCCACTTCTTGTCTTAATCTTTTTTCTTCTTCTTCGCGTCTTTTTTTAACACTGGAGTTATCTTGACGTGCTTCAAAAAGAGCTGTCAAGAAAGAATCAAAAATTGCAAAGAAATCATCAGGTTGAATTGTAGAATTATCTTCTCCGAATAATCTGACTGCTCTATCAAACTGTAAATTATGACATTTTAATAACATTTAGGTACTTAAAAAGTAATATTGTAAAAAAATTTAAAAGGTACTTACTCTAGTTTTCATATCTTGAAATAAGTCTTCTAACTCCGAAAATTTGCAGGTAGCAGTAGTTAAGAATTCTTTCATTACTGGTAGGAACATATCACCCGGTACAGCAGGTTGTACTCTTTGGAACTCAATTTCTCGTTCAACTTCTTTCAGGTTGTTTCTTAACTGTGACATGTCTTTTTCAAGTTCAGCTAAGCTCACTTTTGAAGCTCCTCTTACATGAGGTAAGTCTTCTTCCAATAATAGAATGTCCTTGAACTATTCAAATAAATAGATAAATAAATAGTTGTGTCATTGTGACTAAAATATAACATCATAGAATAGGTATGAAAATGATAATTTATACCATTGAATATAAATTATAATTAATAGTATACTATTTATAATCAATATTAATACTTAAATCATTCTATGATAATACAAAATGTTCTTATCGTGTATAATATTTATGAAATAGAAAAAAAATAATAATTTAACTTATTTAATACTATACATTACCTTCTTATCGGCCATATCAACAATGTAATGCAATAAAGTTATGCCTCTAACAGAACTTGACTTAGTGTCTGTAAGTCTGTTTAGAGATGATAAACGGAAACCCCATGCATTGCCCCTGGCTCCTTTGTTCATATAGTTTCCAAGAGCTAATACAATTTCCAATAGTTTTCTTAATCGTCTAGAACGAGCTACTTCACGTGAAGCTTCCATCACAATTTTGGTTCTGCCTTCAACTTCTCCGGTCCAGGTAATAAATTTCTTCTTGTATACTAGACTACGAAGACGTTGGTCATAATGTGCAATTCTAAAAGAAACAAAGAAAACATTTTATGTGAAATTCAATTTCTAAACTATATTTGAGTATTAAGTGTGAAAAGTTGTGATTTTAGAGCACAGTTATATCTGTATATAACTGTGGTTTATAATGAAAAATTAATTATTATTTGTATGTATAAAAGATTCCTAAAACTACATGAAAAACCAAGAAAATTTGAGTTTAACATTGAAAAATACGATAATCAAAATATTTGTAAATATTATTATGATACTACGTATTTTTGAAATATTGATAAGATGTAATTTACTCCAAAGTTTAGCACTCATCGAAATGTTTGTTTGAAATCTTAAATCATACAGAACTAGGGGGAATATGAAATACCTTAATTATTAAATCACTATTCCTGGACTTTAAAAATAAAAAGTATATTTTCAAAGCAGAATTTGGATATTATTATTAATTAATGGTTGTTAACTATTGCAAATAGATAATATTAATAACTATTTATAAAATTAAATCAATATCTAATAATGTCGGAAACACAAAATGGGTACTTTAAACATGAAATATGAGTAAAGGACAGGGGCGGAAAAGGCCTTCACGCTTTTTGACCCAACAGATAAGATTTTAATGGTATTTATAGAAAAAAAATTTAAAAAATATAAATTTAAAATGGTCTGTAAAAAGATCAAAAAGAGTCAAATTATTTTCAAAACTGTATAGAATGGTGTATAGAAAATGAAAATATAAACATTCAGTGAAATTTTCAAGTATCTGCAGTCATTCGTTTTTTAATTACAACAAAATAAGAAAACCGTTACATGAGAAATTGAGTGAATATCAAATGTTGTAAAAATATGAATTTCAAACGCTCGTAAAAATTTAATTTGACTTTCTTGTAGACATTTTTTTCTGATAAAGGGATAAAAACTTATGAGGAATCTTATTTTACATTTTAAAATCTTAGATTTAAAAAGGATATTTTTTAAGAATTTCTAACTCAAATAATTTGCAAATTTTTGTCATTTTTACTTATTTTGTCAATATTTGAACTTTAAATCAAACTTATATAAAAAAATTGTGACTATGGATTTTTAATTTTTTTCATTTGTCTTTGAAACAATATACTAGGAGCCAATTTTCAAGCTTTTTTAACCAACAAATAAAATTTTATTGATATTTATAGAAAAAAAAACTAAAAAAACTAGAAACTAAAAATGTCCATAAACAGCTCAAAATAAGTCAAAATATTTGGAAAATGTTATGGTGTACAGAAAATGCTAATATAAACATTCAGTAAACATTTCATGTACCTATGGTCATTTGTTTAAGAGTTGCACCAAAAACCAAAATCAATTTTCTCAAAAACAGATTTTGCGTATAAATTCCCGTTTTTCCTTAATTTTTCTTTTGTTTTTTAACGACGCTTTTGAAAACTACTGAGACATTTTTACTTTTGACTCCCCCAAAGTACTAACTAGATTCATTTTCCTACCAGAAAAGATACTGTTGAAGAAAATCTAAGTATTTTTACTGTCCTAAAAGGTGGCGACAGACACAAAAAAAATTAAATTAAAATAAAAGTTGGAAAAAAAAACATACATCATTGTAAAATTAATACATTTATCGCTCCGCTCAGAATCTAAAATGTAATAAGATTAACTTCAAATTCAAGTTAGAATAGTCTGAACAGGTTAACCTTATCTGACTAATCCAAAACTGTTATAGCTTTAATTATGGGTATCTATTATATATTTTACTAATTTAGGGGTGAAACTAAACAAATTTTGAAATTTGAGTAAAATTAAGACCATTTTTTGGGAGGAGGGGTTACATTTGTGGTGCAGGGCCAATTTGATCCATATTTCCCGGGCCGAAAAAAATCGCCAATCCGCCTCTGGTAAAGGACTATATTATTTGATATCAAATATATATTTGTTTAACGAACTTGGAAATCTCGTATAAAAATCTGTCAGCTCTGGCTAGACTGTCCAAATCAAAACTATGTTCTTCTAACAAAGCTGCTTCATCTGGGCCTGGAGTGAATTTTAAAAGTTGTTCAACCATGTCTAATGGTAAAACGTCTTTAGTGTCCATATCCATTATAACTCTGGCAATTTCTTCATCAGACATTTTCAATTTGGACAGCAATATAGTACAATTTTGAGCTCTGCGACCATCAATAACAGATAGGACTTTGGTTTTATTTTTGCCAGTTTGTCTCAGATCTTCAGATGATCCTTCATTCTATAAAATTATGATAGTTTATCAATACAGTAACTTTTTTTTATTATTACACAATTTACTTACCATAGCTGTCGTTGTGCCATTTGTCGGCTTTTGATTCTGGTATGCACAGAAAAGTTTATCCACTGCTTCAAGGTCAATGGATGAATACATTTTTCCTTCGTCAATATCAGCCCATACAGTGCCAGCCACTTTAGTTTCTGGTAATTTAGCCCAGTTGAAAGATTTCAGTGGAGCTGATGGTTTTGGAATTTCAACAGATCTTTGTCTGCCAGCTAATTGAGGGAGACAACCCGGTGGCGGTGGAAGATTTAATTGAGGAATTTGAAGTGGTGGTGCTGGGGGTGGAGCAGGACCACAACTTTTAGTCATTGGCTGTGGGGGTGGTGGAGGTGGAATAGTCATAGGAGGCGCACTAAAATTAACTTTAGCATCATCAGGTAGACTTCCATTAGTAAGCATTGCTTCTAGCTTTCTCCTCTCCGCTTGCTCATAAGTAATTCTGTGCTGTAATTCACTTGACGTATCTTCGAGTTCAGATATCTTTTGTTTAGTTTCCAAGTGAATAGATATTTCTTTTTCCAAACGTTCTTTAATCCTTGAAATACTAGCTTCCATATCTTCCTAAATTATATACAAAATTAATAATTAAATGGAGTTACTTCTATTTATTATCACTTGAAATAATAATCATTGTTTTTGTGAGTAAAAGCTCAAGTAGAAAAATAAACTTTTTAATGAGACCATAATAATATAATATTATGTATTGGTTCTTCAATTTTTATTTTAGCCACAATATTATATTATCGACCTTCTAAAACTGTCTGTCAAATACAATTTATATTTACTTTTTCTTGATTTCTCAAATCTAATTCTTGTTCTTTTTTAGCAAGTGAAGCAGAAATACTAGTATTTTCTTTTTCGAGTTCTTCAGCTTTATTTTTTGCAGCAACAAGTTCTTCTTCTTTAGCCAAACTGCAAAAAACAATTACGTATGAATAAATAAATAAATGAAAACTTTTTTAGACTAATTAATTACTTACAGTTGAATAATATCTTTGACATTAATATTAATTGGTGATACATCGTTATCAGCTCCAACATCGGTTTGAAGAGTTATCTGTTGTACAATTCTGTCAAACAAAAGCCAGTGCTGTGGAAGACTTCCATACTCAACTACATTATTAATAACAATAATATTTTATTACAATTTTTTTTGACATATCAGATATGTATTTTTTGATTACTTACGGGGCAATAATAAAAAATGCTGAAAAAGTGAAAGGAAGTGAGGATATGCTGGAGAATGGCTTAATTTTCTGCGTAGTAATTCAAACATAGAAGTAGCGCTTTGAGTATCTACTTGCTCCTGTAATTATAATACAAATAAAACATTAATAAAACATGTTTATTAAGTTCATAATATATGCTATACCTGTTCAAATTTTCTTGCCAATTCGTTTTCATCTTCATTACGAACCATATCAAAGAAATCCATATGTCTGTCTAATGTCTGATTCTCATGTTCTCTTAACTTATTAATAATATTCTTGAGACCCAACTGTAGAAATTCATATCTCAAATGCAATCTGAATTCTAAACTTTCTTGTCCTGGTCCATAACTTAGAACAGCATTTACAAATGACATAATAGCTGTTTTCACTGTCAAATCATCTCTATATATTCCAGTATTTCTGTCCAAATCATTAATAATGCCTTGGAACCTGGCACGCTCATGAGCAAACTCTTTATAATCTGTCATAGCATCAAGAACTTTCTTATGGCCTCCTGGAACTAAGCAGGAAGCACCAAGAATTTCTAATACAGCAACTTTAGTACGGGGATTTTCAGTGAGTAAACTGCGAGCAATGGTACTAATAGCTGATGGATGTGCTAGTACGTGAGATCTTCCCGTCTAAAATTATAAAATTTATCTATTTAATAATGTGTATTTATGTGAACATTTATTTTGTAATAATGAGCGACTACAATTAACTGAATGATTTTTATCTATATTCTATATGTAAGATTCAAAAAATATATATAAAATATTTAAAATTAAAAAAAAATGTCTTTAGTAAACTAGCACTAAACTCATAATGGTTGTTTATTTACAGTAAAAATATAATAATTAGAAAAAAGGTAGCACTTATAAATTAATAATTCAATAAAATAATAAGTAAATTATATATTATTAATATAAAATTTAGTTAAATTTATTATTTAAAACAAACAGTGTATACAAATTTTGTAGATGTTCAAAATATTATAGCAGGATTACTGTACAGACTAACTACTTTGTTATTTATACATTTTATTACAATAATTATCCAGCAATTTTAAGTTTTCAATTTAACTAAATTTAAATATTATTTGAAGTAGGTAATGCAAATAGTTTTGTAAAACAATTAACTTTAAATTGTAACAAATAAAATGTTGAACTAGCCATATAACACAACACCAACAGATTTTTTTCAGATTAGCTACTTTACAAATCCATTATAATTTTTCATATTTATTGTTTTTATCTAGCTACTTATTAGAACTTTCTACAATTACTTAACTACATGAAAACTTTATGAATGACAATTAGCTAGATAGATGTGGTTCATAAAATAATATTTTATAGCTTACAAGTTACAAGTTAGTTATAATATGGATTTAAATAAGGAAATCAAACTATTAAAGCAAGCAAAAATATGAACACTTAACAATATAGAATATTATTCAATTAAATTTAACATAAAAATGTCAGTTGAGTAATATTCATTTCAACCCTTTCACTACTCCAGACGTACTATTACTTCCCTGTATTTTATAATATTCTTATTTTCCAATAACCGTACAAGTTTTGGAAACCATATTTTGCATTATTTTTAACTTAAATAATTAGATTATAATATAGATCTCCAAATTAAAATCTTAAAAAAAAAACGAAAAATATTTTATTTTACATAGCATATACCGGTTTTAGTGGATAAATAGTATAGTAGTGAAAGGGTTAATACAACTTAATTATAATAAACTTACAGAGTTATTCATAAGCGCTTTAATACATCCAATAATTGATGTGTGCATAGCTCCTTGTTGAGTGTCATAATTCATAGATGACAAAACTCCTAACAGGGTAACTAATCCATCAGCTTGGACAAATCTCAGTACAAAGCTATGAGGCTGAGTACGAAGAGCAGTCTTTAGGGAATCAAATAACTTGGTGTTCTCCTGTTCATCTCCAATTAATGATTGTATACGTTCAATGTAATTTTCAGGAGATTGTGATAAATCTGTTGTGTTTTCTTGATCCTAAGATAATCAATAATGTTAATTATTATTTATTAGTATTAAATCTTATCAAGAAAAAAACTTTTAAATATATACATTTACCTCTAATATCTTTTTTTTACTGCAATAAATTTGCCATTTCTTTTCTTCGTGAAGTTCCAGCATAGCTGCTTTATTAGTAGCAGTTAAATCAAGTTCTTCCTACAATATAAATAATAACAAATTAATTACAAATTACACATATTGTGATGAAATAATAAATAAATTATTTAGGGAATTTTAATCATATGCGTTGATATTTATATTTATTATAGTGTTACTTCTATAGTTCTAATTGTATTTTACTACTTGACTGATCCAAACAAATTAATTATAGAACTATAATAATGACTGTAGTAAAATATTTACATTTCTTATAAAAAGCAAAATGAAGAACCATATAATAAATTTAAAAACATTAGGGTAGGCTAGTGAAAGCCAAAGTAAAAAACAATCCAGTGTTTGTATAAAGATTTATTCAATATTTGTTACATGTTGTTAGTAGTTTTTCCTTACACGTGGGAAATAATTGACATTTATTTTGTCAAAATACTATGGAAAAATCGAAAAATTGCATACTCAGCGTACCGTGTTAATAAGATTTACTATTTATATCTTAAGGCGCTAACAATGTGAAACACGCACGAAGCTGTTTTACTAACTCAAAACATTGTCAACAGGAAAATAAAAATAATAAAAACAAAAAAAAAACGCCATGATAATACCAAGATAGTGCACAGTGCACAAATCCTAAATCTTTATTTTTTAGTCAATAATGAACAATTTAATTCACGGCCGAAAATATTATGCCTGGTTTTCAGTCACGTTTTTCCGATCAAAAATAACAACAATATAATATCCGTATTTATAATATTAAATTAAGACCGGCGGTCAACAAACTCAACTTTACAATATACATCCAACAATAAGTAATAATAACACAAAATTACGTAACACGAATTGGACGGTTATTAAAATCTCGTGTGTGTTGGTCACTGGTCAGTCAATATTTTATAGGTCATAAAAACTAGTCCCAAAAGTCCTTTCGTAGTTCCCTTGAGAGTTTCTCACTGTACAACAATGCCGCGAGTCGAATGCGATCGCACGACGAGTCGATGATGTCTGTGCGCGTGCGTGTTATGTAAGTTAAGTGAAAAATGATAGTTGCGTAATATCGGAGACGATTTTTCATGCACGTCGACCGAAAAAAAAGAGAAAAATAAAGACATCGACAATGGGGACGACGTAAAATTGACCGATACTTTTAGAAAATTATATTATATACATAACTTAATAAGTACAAAGAAGAAATATACCTAATCGGTGGCGGATTTAGTATAGAAAATAATAGACAGACGCCTAGAGGGGCACATTTTTATTCAAGCCGAGTGACCAGGGTGCTCGACTTTTGCGGTGATACAATACGCGTTGATAAAATACAGATAGATGACAATTTGTTTTGTTCGACAAAACACTCATACAGACCTTAATTAGATGTACGGGCATAATTATTGCAATTTTTCTGTATTTAAGACGTTTAAGAATATCTTTTATGTGGATTACCAAAACGATTTGAGAACGATCATTGACTGTGGCAGCATTCAACAGTATCGCAGTATTATAGGTACCTACGCATTATTTTCCGCGATTATTAGAATGACCATTGATGTATTTCTATAAATATTTCTGGGTATACACCATAGAGTAATACATATTTTTCTCGCGAATAGATAACAATATTGTAAAAACTTAATCAAATTGTAAAAACAAAATTATCCAATCAAAAGCATGAAACCAACAAACATTTATGACATTTTCTATTTTTGGAAACTTCAATTCAGAAAAATGATATAACATTTTATCCACCGATAGACGGTTTATGGTAGATAAAAAGTTATTGGTTCTCAAAATATTGTTTTGATTATCACCTGGTTGGTACCTGCTAAATACTAAAATACCTTATTGTGAGAAATGAGAATTGAAAATTACAGACAATTATATAATATTTTTTTTTCGTCACTGAAAATTCTAATAGTTTACCCGCGTATCATCGTACATTATTTTATAGGGTACTGGTACCTATAAGCAAAAAATAAACTAGAGAAGTGAATAGATACGCTATACATAACCCCCTCCAAGTACACCACCAATAAGGACTTATTAGGCATTTACTGATTACCAATACTAGTATACTACATGTTATATAATATTATATGGGTAAATTATAAATCATTATTGTAGAATGTTGATAAAAAAATGTATGCAAACAATGTCTGCTAGGTACTAAAAAGAAGTCAGGAAAACACACTGTCTACTACCCCTAAACACTATAATTAGTAATCAATTGAAATATTCCAGTGAAAAAAATCTTCAATTGACATATTTGATACTAACACGAAATAATACATTGACTATACAAAACATGGTAACAAAATATATTTTAAATAATATACGTCTATAAATAATTGTTCAAAAAAAAAATTCAACCACAGAAACAAATTTTAGGGACAGGTAGGTAGGTACCATATTATTATTACTATACGTCGTTTTTAAACCTAAAATAACGCGTTATACCTATGTAAAAAAAAATTACTCGTGTATGGAAAACAAATCGACTAAGACAGAGGTGTCATTTGAGGCGTTGAAGGATATGCTTGCATAGGTACCTAAAATTTATCAAGATTGTATTTTGGCCTTAATTTTTCTGCGTCAGGCAAAAATATACACTATTTATGTACTTATAATGTAATTTAGTGGGCCCCAGTATTTTGAAAAAAAAAATACTATGGTTTTTGGTACAATAGAGTCTATGAATATTTGAATTTAAGTTTAAATTATTTAAGTGTTACTTAGTAACTTAGTATTATAAGGTATAAAAGCTATTCATAATATATTTATTATTGAATGGAAAATAATATAAATATTGTCATTTTAGAGCGTATCGAGAAATATTACTTTTTGTAATAACTCTATAATATATTAGTACAATATAATATATTGGCCTGCTGAAAATTTGTTCGGCCTTACTAGTTGTTAGCATAATTTTCAAAAAATTGAAATGACGTCCCTAGACTAAGAGCTGGAAATAAGGTCCCGGAGTAGAATATTATGACATTATATTGTGTAAAAATATGTATAATATTATATGTACATTGCGCATAATAGGTGGTATTCTTATAGTATATTATAATAAATGTGCAATACTTACAACCAACTCGGCGAACAGTCTGTCCAATTCGGGCTTTTCGGGCATGGGCAGGGTGGGCGTCATCTTTTGCAACGTCAGAGTACCCGAGTCGACCACGATGTACGTGATCTCTGGCGGCTCGTCGTCCTGGAAAAAGCGCATAATATTTCGTAATGCAATCATTATCTAGGTAGGTACACAAATGTCAAATATAATGTGTAATGTATATAATATTGTGTATTGATAGTTTCTATTATAGTCGTTTACTATGTGTTGCCGTGTGTATGGAACGTGTAACAATAACTATAGCCAACAATAATATAGTAAAAATATTCGTTCAGCGTTTACTCACTGACGCACTGCAATACATTATATTATAAGCGCATATTACAATAATATATTATGTACTAACCAAAAAAAGATTTTATTCCCCGTGTAACGATGCAGGAAATTTTAAACGTTTTAACAACAGCTTACAGCAGTGTTATGTTTATACAAGTATACACGGTTACCTCAGTTTTCGAAGAGTAATACGCTTTACCAATTTAAACTAACACGTGACTACGGTGGTTGGTATAATTTAAAAACGGATAAGACTTGAACCTATAATGGTGTACTTAAGAGTGTATTGTTTATTTTTTTTTTACTATCATGTTTATTTCGAACATAGGTATTATCGTATTAACAACAAGTTATTAGATAGTATTAAACAATTTAAATATTATTCGAAATCGATAATTTATTGTTCGGGAAGAAAATCGCGCGTTTCTCTACAAATGCTATAATAATACACCAATACATAACTACATAGTAATATAATAATATAATGATACGAAACTCTGTTCTATAGGAGGATCAAACCACTTCGAGTACATCAAAGTCTTCGCGTTATAAACGTAAAGGTGCGTCTCTGAACAAAAATCTGTAGAGGTTTTATAAATTATATCGTCTGATCACTTACTGTCAGACAGATACGGATAGATCATATTATTATCAAATTTAATTAAAGCACCGCACGTGACGCATTATGGGTAAGTATAGAAAAAATTAAGAATCGACGATGAGTACTATTCTTTCTACTTTCTAATTTTTCATGTGTAATCCTTTTATACACTTTTCATCGTCAGTAACGATCTTGAAACATGACGAGTTACGTAATCTGAACTTGATCGATGTTTTTCTCATTGTACCATGAAGAGAAATACGATTTCAATAATAATAATAATAATAATAACAACCATCGACGGCAATACAATTCGTAGAAGTCGCGGTCCAAACGATGAAAACACTTGTCGAGATTTAACGAGGTATCTTCGTCGTCATCGTCTACTAGGTATAGATAATAATATATTGAAGCGACGAAAATATGAAATATTACATTACAGACAATCACAGAATACAAAATAATACAATGGTACTATACTTTACATTGTGGCGTTATTTTTTACACTTTATTCTCCACAATCTTGCAATAATAATAATAATAATTTCAATACTTTTATATTTGTTCGTATATAATATTATCGTTATTATATAATAATGATTTGTACTTGGGTATATTATAATATAATATGCGTATACAGCAACCAATGACAATATCCCTAGGTGTACGAATATAAACTTGTATAAACTCGTATAAACTTGGAATGATAATAAATGAGTCATATCGGAGAAAGCATAATAATAATAATAATATAATAAACACTGTCCGCTCCATCGATTAATCTAAACGATTATGCACGTTTGTGCTCGGAGCTGCCAATTACAGCGAATTTGTTTTTAACAAGGAAAACACACTTGGGCTAGGTCAGCACGTTAATATTTAAAAATTCCACACTTTCAGCACAGTGGGTTGTCTTTCCGATAATCATAGTCATCAGACGTCGGATACAAAATCATTGAGGATTTAATACGCGAGATGGCTTATTAAAATATTTACCACGTGTGCTTGACCGGGGGTCATGTGTTCAGATATTGTACACGATTGGCGAAATTTAGACTTCATGAAATGTAATTATTGAGTTTGCGAACAATGGACAATCGAGAAAAAACTACGAAAGGACTCATTAATGAAGATTTCTATGCCTCGGGTAATCCAAAAAAATGTGTAATGTTCAAATGTTAGACTAAACGAATACGAAATAATTGTTAATTAGTAGATTATTTTGTAACCAACAACTATCGACGATGATTTAATGATTAACTAAAATATAAATTAAAAACAACGTCACGTAAACTAAGTGCGCAGATTAGGTTATGGTTTTTATTGCCTAATTAATCCTATAATCGCAGTTATAACTTTTGTACTTATATCTTGCCTAAGATCCAATCATAATCTTCTTCCGTATCATTCCTGCAAACTTGGTCTTAACGACTCTTCCCTCTGCAAAAGCCACACGGAAGATTATATATTTGTGATTTCGCGCACTTCCCTCCTTTGATGTCTCGTTAGTCGTTTTCCTTACGATGTTATTAGGTTCCTTGCTAATAAATAGCCCTTTATCATCATGATTCCTTTCATTAATTCGATGGGCCTCGTTATTTAGCTATATACAGCTTTAATTAAATTTCTCTTCTCTTCTTACTTATATTGTGATGCATTATTTTAGCTTAATTGTTAGGCCGAGATTTATCTTTATACGTTAAATGTGTTAAGATAAACACAAATTTTTATTTTTATTTCTAACACTGTTATGTAATTCTCTTATCTATGCTTATTCAACTATGACTAACTGTCAAAATAAATAGCTATACCTAATATTGCTAATTTTGTAATATTATAATAATAATAATAAATAATTTTAGATTGAAATATAAAAAAAATCAATAACGTATTGTTTGTATAATTAATATTATATTATAAAATACTTTTTCTACAAAATTAACCTAGATGCACATGAGTTTATAATAAAGTGTATAATAAACAATATAGATGATAAATTTAAAAAAAAAGTAGTTATCGTTGAAATCCTACCAATCAATTTATTTAATGTAATATTATGATTGTTATGGACGTTATGGTGTACCTATAGTCATAATATGTAAATATAAGTATATAATATTATATATCATTGTGGAATGCCCATTGCCCGTTAAAATGTAAATGGTGTTTTATCACTTACATATTATATTATAGTTATACATGATATATTAAAATATAATATAATATGATCTGAATATCTTAGAATATAAGTTTAAATCTGCTGATTTTAATGAAATTACCAATCTCAATAAAATAATAGTAATAAATTAAAAAAATGGCTTTGAGCTTTATTTCTATACACTAACAAATTAATTTTAAAAAGAGCAAAATATATTTTTATGCCAGTCAGCTATATAATTGCCAACAGTAAAATAGCAATTTAAACTTCAAAGCCAGATGTTCCTACAACACGCTTCAAATTTATAATTTATCCTTCATCACCTACAAGTTTAGTGTTTGTTTTTAATTTTTAAGTAAATTATTTTCGATTTTTTTCTAACTCCGTTTAACCTATACTGATATTTTTTGTAACTCGAGTCTGGCGCGCGAGTGGCAGTTCACCGATTAATGATAATATATTATAGTGATAAATTATACATGGTTAGTAAGAACATTAGATTATATGCGTTTTTAATGACAGCCGCCTAGTCATTTTCCAGGAAGGCCTAATCGTATAATCGATAATTATTGGCATTCCGGCATTAATTGCGACTTGTAAAATACTGCAAATGTTTCCTCGTATTATGGGAAAGAAAATTACTGCGTTTGTTATCTTATGTACATTTGTTATCTCAAAGAATGCCTTTGCTATTATAATAATATATTATCATGCATACGATTCCCTATTATTATTACACAATATACTAATAGGTATGATTTATCACAAGTAATAAGAATGCAGCGGGGCACATGTGGAAAACATGAAACGTATAAATAAACGACGACGACGAAGTTACTCCTCGTGGCTCGTTGTACAGTAAGAAGTTATTTATTGAAACCGCAGCGCCCCTCGAGTAACTTAATATACTTAGACTTAAGGTAATCGGGAAAAATTATTAACGACCAAAGACGTCAAAAATAATATTAATATTATTATTCATTTAACCGCGAAACCCGTCACTATACTTCCATTTAATTTCTATACCTATAATAATATATTATATATTACTAAAAAGTAATAAGTCAAGGTTGCGGAGACCAAGGGACCTCTCCATCGCATTACCATTATAATATCGTATCCAATGTACACTGCCCATATACGGCATTTCTTGACTGTTTCTATAACTAATTACTACCATGTTTCACGGTAGCATTGATATAGCTATTTGAACGCAACCGTTTGATTGATCTTTTAGAACTGTTAGGTCTTACGTATACGTGTTTTCTCATCACATCGTCTGGTACCTACACTTGGTGTATTAATATTTAAATTATTATTATAATAAGTTTAAAACACATTATAATATCAAAAAGATTGATCATCGTGTAATGTGTATATAATAATAATATTATTATCATCTTCTATACTCGTAAGCATGACGTATCTCAAGTCCTATATTGCCATATAGGAGGCATACTGCTGATATTTGTCTCGAGTTGCAAAATGTTTCATCAAATCAGATATTATCACTTTTCTTTTTTTTTACTGTTGATATGAATCCCAAAAAGGAATCTGTACCGGCCAAAAAACCAGAAGTTATCGATAAAACAGACTTTTTTTTAGTATAGAGTTGCCACTTGACAGCGTTGTATTATATTATTATTACTATTACGACGTCCTACTGCGATGTCAATTAAAATAATTTTCACTGCGGTTTCGATCGACACTGCGGTTTGTCCTTTCAACAGCTTAAACAGACTTAGATAATTACGACGATAATAATATAATCCGCCCTTGACGACAGGCTCGGAACACGGAATCGTCACGGTGTTGCAGTTAGCGCCATGTATATATCACATATTATAATATAATATACGATATACCTATATTATTTTATACGACACATAACTCGACAATGTTACAGAGTATTTATAAGTTTATGTGTAGATGATAAATAATGTTATCGTCCACAGCCGTGTTGTAACACGACGCATATTTTAATGCAGGTACCTTTAACAGCGTACGCATATTATAATAGTGAGTGCATATTATCGTTTATAACAACGCTGCGATTACTAAATATAATAATATGAAATTGATACAGTGATCATTATACTATACTCTATAAATATATTTAATGAATATGAATTATGATTATTACATTATTATTTTAATTATTATATTTACCTTGAGGCAGCCGCACCAGCCCTTTCTTCCCCGTACGCTGGGCGTAGGCATCATTCCCGATAGTCTCTCCGCCAAACCCGCCATAGAGCGGGGTACAGTCTGAAACGCGAATAAAAAAATGTTTTCTGTTAAAATAAGAATATGATAATTGGATAAGGATAACACAGCAGTCAGAAGTGCAATATTATATATTATTATGTACTATAGGAGGACCCTTCCCTCAATCCCTCCCGTCCATTCAACGACACCGACTCGGTGTGAGCCAATTTCATGATAAACCCATGATTGAAATATAAAAGGTTATTTCATTTATACCCCTTCTCAATCAAATATTTGATGATAAAACAAAAATGGCAGCGTAAAGGGAGCCAATAATAATGAAGTATACATGCGCGGGAATTTTGAATTTGTTAGCTTTTGTCAACGTGTTTCTGGTAATAAGAAAAATTAATATTTGTGATATCCCTTTACGCAGCCATTTTGTTTCTAATGATAACAGTCCTAGTCAATATGTAATAACCTGTATATTTCGACCATGGATAAACCTAGTCACCTAGACACCGGCTAGCACCTACATTAATGCTAGTCAAACATAACAACATTGTAATACAATAATTTTCGTTTTTCAATTCTGATAAACCCGATTACTATTATAATAATCAGTTATATGCAGATGACGTTATTGTGTAATAGCTTAATACTTATATATACCTACTGTAAATTCATAATGCAGTTAGTACGGCCGATACTATATAAAAGTAGTAAGTACTTATAATATCAATCATAATAAACCACTTAATTTATTTTACTCAATTAATTGCGTTCGATATCAGCCGCTATCGTACCTACAGGATTATAAATATACAGCAATTAAATAAGTATTATAATTTATAATAGTATGCTCGCATTTTTATCATCGAGTTCAACCATCCTGCTGCAGTTGTGCTTAATAATTGAAAATGTCATGTATACTGTATATTACACTACCACTGCCATCCAACCACACATAAAGCTTATAGAATAGTATACCTATTATTGATACGATCGGGAATGCAAGGAATATAATATAATATATACTCTAATATTATTCAGTTTGAACATAGATCATTAGATCAATAATTATAAACTATTATTGTCGTATCAAGCATGTGTGAATTTAGCACAAATAGATAGAGAGAGAGAAAAGCGACAACGAAGTATATTATAATAATATATATATAGAAATAGTAATAATAATAGTAAACATATTTTGATGTTATCTATGTACAATATTCATCAAGTATGTTCACCCCCACTTTCCCTTTAATTACGCATTTACTCAAATTTTAACTGTTATCATTTTTAAGTAAACGTACTTATATAGACTATATTTTTAAATAGTCAGGTACTAGGTAAATAGGTATTTATAAATATTTTACATTTAAGGAGAGTGTATAGTATAACCACCCTTTTGCTAATCAGATACTTTGTATGAAAACGTTGGTGTACACTGTACATATAGAAATCAAAATATTCAAACTATATTATAGTCTTTGAGTAACTTAACTTTATGTACTAACTACTAAATAATATAATAAAATACCTAGGTCAATAAATACAAGTCTAAAGATTAGATAGGGGCATTGTTGATTTGAAAATTGTCCATAATTATAATTAACTTTTTAATGTAACAAAACAATTTAAAGACACAAACTCTACAGTAATTTATCATATATTCATATTGTACATAGTACATACATTTTAATAGCGCAGAAGCCGAAATTATCTTTAAAAAAAAATCAATTTTCAGTAAAATAAAGGCGGTTCTTATTCTCATTTCTTTATCTACATGTCGAACAATCCTTAAATGGAACACAAAATCTAAGCATGGTCTTCAAGTATACGTTTACAAATAACAAGTCAGAATTTCAATAACTTAAAATTCATTATTAAATTATAAAAGGTGTGAGGATACTTGGTGGATCACTTCAAGGTATATAGGTACCTAATACATAATATAGGATGGAATTAAAGCACGGTATTACACATACACCTGCAGCTGAAATGGTAATAATATGTATACGTCTGTGGCGAATCCTGAGTTGGATTTCGGAGGGACAAAGCTTTATTGCAAACTTTACTAGTATCTCCTGTCCCTCCCCTCGCCATTATTCAAATATAACATTACCCACATAGATCTGAATAAAATCCTAATATTACCTACCTATTATTATAGTCTTCGCATATACCTCGGAAGAACACTAAACTTGATTTATTGATTACGAAATTAATTAAGGTAATAATAAAAAATTAAGGGAGCATAGCAATGATGATGATACGTATATACAGGGGTGATATTTTCTTCTTCGGATCCGTCCTGCAGAAATACGCAGTGTGTTTAATTATAAGTATACCCAGCAGCTACGGTGTTCGAATTGAATCCAAGTGCTTTCGGCCTTCGGGTTTTGTCCGCCCGCTAATCGAATTATATTACACGAGGTACTTCTATTATATACCGAGCAGCTCTAACGTTATATAATAGGTAGTCCATCTAATTTCTCCATCATAGAACGATTTATACATTCGGAGATAGAAAAAAAACACACCGTGATGAATAACGTCAGCCGTTGATGTTTTTTTTTACTCTCTCACTTAAATTTTTCTCCGGCCGTATAAATCACGCGTAACCAACGCGCGTATAATTTACGAAGAAGTCGATCATCACCGCCGTCGTCGTCCAAGTCGTCGGCTGTAGTTGTACCTATCATCTATAGTATACGATATCAGACATGAACCACGCGCCGGTTTTCACTTTCAAAGAATGCAGCCTTGCCGCCACGGATAGCAAGTACACAATATTATATATAAGTAGCAGCCCGCAGAACATAATAATGTATATAGATGTACGTGCGCATAATATGTCAAACGTACAGACCGCGCCGGCATATTACGATTGACATCCCATCGTCATCGTCGTCGATCCGACAAAAGTACAAGACGACAAAAATATAAAAAAAATTATTTAAAAAATCAAAAAAAAAAATCCAAAAAACGAAACCGATCAATTATTGTTGTTATACCGCGGAGGGGCGGTGGGGAGGCGTCGAGATGTGGGTAACCTTGCACGGACGATGTTTATCCGTCTTCACTGCGCGCGCGCGCGACCTATCGTCCGAAACAACAATACTACCTTTATCTGGGTACAATAAAAAAATAATAATAATAATAATACCTATGCGACGACGTTGCGGATCGGAGCGTTTTCATCTAGGTATATGCGGCGATTGACGGCGAGATAGATATATTAGTTGTAATTTTTTTCTTTCTTTTACATAATGCGACGATTAAACGAGCGCTCCGCACGTGATCGATAGACCGACCGCGGGTGATCGCATAATATTATTATGGTACCATGGTATACGAGAATATAATATTAGTACACGGGTTGCGGGCGGTGGCCGCCGTTATTGACCTCCAGACGCCAAGCGGAAACGCGTTGCGCCAAATTTGTTTATATTATAATGCTTTATAGTTTCAGATATTATATATAATATTATTAATATTATTATTATTATTATTTATACCGGGAAGTATAATGTGCGGAGGAATGTGAAAGTATATAGGTATAGGTAATATAATAATGTGAAGTCTAAACGCCGTGCAAGTTGATGCAACAAGCTTAATATTATAATATCTGTTTTCTAACCTGCGACTACAGCAACAGTGGTATATAAAAGATAATATTTGCATAACAGTAGGTTGCGCCGGTTGCGGTATAGGCACGTCGTGGCGTTTGACAAATACATGGAAACCGAATACGCCTAATAAGTTTTACGCGCGTTTATGTGTTTACGACAAGTGACAACTCTGCAGTGCGTGTGTGTAATATAATAAATAATAATATATAATGTGTTGAGACGTATTTTCCGTACGAGTAAATGGATACGCCGTGTGCGTGTGAGTATTATATATTATTATTACCTATTCTGTAATAAACGAAATAAAATCGGCAATCGGTATTTTATAGAACAAGAATCGTCGAAAAAATAAATTGTTTTTGTAACGCGTGGAATATAATATCAAGTATTGAGCAACGAGAAGTCGTGTTCTTATATTATATTCAGGAACTACGGTCCATATTAATATTATATAAGTGTCAATGCAAACATTTTTTATTACTAAAAATTTACTTTTTACAATAACACTTTATCACTTTAATAGGTGTGCACTGCGTACACTACTGTGGTGGCAGACCTACTTGTATTTTTTTATTTTTTTTAACGCGAAACAACTTATAAATTATTGTCATTAATAATGTACGTCATATAACCAGCAGCTATGTGAATTTTATTTGAACAATAATCCACAATAAATAAATTTGATTAATTTAATAATGAATATAATATTATTAAAATATGCATTATTTGCCCGCAGGTCAGCGCGTGTTCAACTGGTATTCAACTGGTATTGTTTTGTACGATGATCAGCCGGACTATATTTGGAAGACTCGTACCGATATTTTGTTTTGGATTTGAAAAAAAAATGAACGTCATTTCATGCGCTGACCCACTTGGTGTAAACTATTTTATTTATCAAACCCATACACGTGTGAACATACTTACTCATATAACACTGCAGCACGTAGGGTTTTTGGAATTAAATGGGCCGGGTAGGTATTTAAAGAGGAAAAGCATGTCAATTCGTCGGAAGACTAGAATACTTGTCACGTATTTTTACACTTTACTAGGCCAATTGTTGATTTTGTACTTTTGACTCATATTATATTTAACTCGAACAATAAAAATAATATATTCTGAACGTCACAGGATAACGTCTAAAATATTAAATATAATGTATAATATTATGTTAAAAATATCCTCATTTAAGAAACTACGTCCATTATTACTATACATATTATATATATACGTAAGTTTTACACATTTATTACTATATCATATGCACGCGGAATACGGTATGGTAGCAGCAGTACAGCTGGTATTGAAAGCAAACAGGACCAGACCCATTTGAGTCGTAGAAAATAATAAGTCCTAATTGCAAATTTTTGTAAGCGAATAAAATAACGGTAAAAACCGATCAGTGATCAATTAATATAAAATTGTATAATGCTTTATATAATCATAATCATTTTCAATTCAGTACATATTGAAAATCTCAACATTTAAAATTCGATCAGTACAAAAAAAAAAAATATATGAATCAAAAATATAATATCCACTGGAGAGCACTATACTTATATTATTAACGATCTGATATTTTTATCATTCCTTGTAAAACTATAAATAGGTATGTAAATAATATAATAGTGATGTTTAAAATTGTGTAATACAATATTGCAGCAAATACAGAAGCAGTGTGCTTTGCGTATAGGTAATTTTTAAGATAAAACGAACATCATATTTTTATAATCTTTACCGTATAAAACTAAAGGAAAATATATTATCAATGCAAAATTCATTGCATAAACGAAAATACTTCTATATAGGGCGAACGACATTCCTAGAAAATTGCAGTCAAAAGGCAAACCTCAATAAGCTTTTATGATTTCCTATAGATTTATTATCTCAATTTGAAATTGTAATGGAAGCTGTTATAGGAGGTATTGCCAAGAACAATAATATACCTATGTGGCTTACCTTGATCATTTCACATAGCACGTATATATTTGACAAGGGTTTTTTACACGTTAAAGACGGTGAATTATTTCCGTAAATTATATATTTATTAAAGCTATACCTATACAACATATGGAACATAATAGACACAAGAAATATTACATAATACAGTACGGCTAAAATATAATTATATTGCAGTACCTATACTATATAAAGTGTATGGTCAAACAATAATAGCCGAATACTAGCTGTGTTTAATGTAGTGCACCGTGCACGTATATAATAAAAAAAATATTTTAACTGCAAATTAATAGTTTGATACCTATTCGATTTCAATGTGCTGCAAAAAAATATCGAACGCAAAACGTACCTATACTTGTGTTTGTACCAAATTTAATGTACGAAATGGTAAACCGGAATTATTAAAAATGTATAAAAAAAATTGAACACAGTATCTATACTGGCTATACTATATCTATATGTGACTATGTAATTAGTTCGATATCATCTGTATTATTGTTACACGCAGAAAATTAACATTGTTGAAAAACAAATCGAAGGTCAAGCGTATACACTAGCTTTCCTGTTGTAAAAAATAAATATTTGCAATACTTTTATAAAATAAATATAATTCGATACGAATTGTTTTTAAAATTTCATTAACGGTTTAGACAGTTCTTCGTATAGCTAATTAGCAAAACGAGACACCATGGAGATATTATTATTATTCTTAGTATAGGTACCTATAATAAGGGAGAATACCCAAAACAAAAAATATTCGCTTTCACCAACGAAAAAAATAATAATAAATGAGTTACGCTTCTTCGTCGCACTTATACCTATATAGTTCCTATATATATATATATATTAGGTACTTGCCGACACCACGAGAAATATAAAAAAACAACAGATGTTCTAAACATCGGAAGCCCGTGTTGTGTGGGTACCCGGCTCGACGACGCGGGCCTCGCGCAGTGTAATAGATAAAGGTACATAATTATTAATTACGTCATGGGAGTTTATTTATTTTTAGTTTTTCGGTATACCTAACACCACGATTTTGGTATAGACGGAACACCTCGATAATTGCAGTGTCCGAGACACGATCGCAGGCCACAGTTACTGTACTGGTAACTGAACCACGCTATCTATTAATATGACGTCGTATCATTGAAGATTATACCATTGGTGGTGTATAATAATTAATAGGTTTAAGTCCTGCAACATTTTCCGATGACATTAAAACCGTTTCCGCGTCCGTGTGGGAAACTCTCACTCATATTATTATATTTACTGCCATCGATCACACATTGTTTGGGTCATATACATGTATGATAATATACGTATTTGCAGCGGTAGGTATACAATCATATGGGCAAAATCTTTATTGCAGTCTTATAGCAGACGGTACGTACAATATAATATAACCATTGGTTCAACTATATAATATAGGGGACCTAATTCCCACCAGATATACAGATTTAGGGTAGGGTCCCCACTTTGTTATACGTTTTTAAAGGCTTGCTTGGAATGTTTTTGTATATTAATATATATACAGTTTATTATCATGCATGTACGCGTGCATAAATTTTTTGATGGGAACTCGGGACCAAAGCCACCTCCTCACAAATGTCGACTCTTGTTGTCGTACAATGACTTAAAAAATCGTCCGGTCCCGTGGCTACTCACTCAACCTTCGGGCAAAGATGTTCCGGGTCATCGTCGTCGGTGCATAAAATATAAACAATAATGATATTAATATAATATTGTGTGACGTGTACTATAATATAATGGTCTCCAAAGCAGTATATATCTATACATATAAGAGTTCGGGAAATGTATAATATTAATTTATATCCGTGTCATAGTACACACCGGAATATCAATTAAACGTGGTTTTTTTTCTCGAATTTTCGGCCGTGCCGTTTTATTAGTATTCGGTTAACCACTTCAGCACGCGCGCGTATACTGATTAGTGATTACAATAATATTATTATTATCGTTTCGTCTGTTTGTTTCCGTCGGGCCCCGTGATAGAGTATTTTCTTTTTAACGTATATAACGCCCACGCTATTATGTATACTAGTATACTATTATAGTATAATATAGTACCTACACGGGACTACTGCTATATATAGACGTCAACAAAACAATTATTATTATAATAACGGCGATATCGAATGGGTTTTAAATAATTGTTAGATTATGTTTTGGGCGGCAATTTTCGGTTCGAGAACTTTTTTTACATTTTATTATTCTTTTTTTCTTTTTGCGACGATTATCTTTATCGTTACAATTTTAACCACTGTCGTCACGACGATTTGTACGGTCCATTACAATAAGCGCCAAACGCTGTACCTATATATGCCTCCTACCACGACGACTGCGGTATTCTATAAAATAAACGGTATAGCAGTAGACCTATTACAGGGTATAGATACAGGGTGATTCACCGAGCAAGCCCCGTTTTATCCATTAATAATATACATCTCTGAAAATTCTGATTTCCGAAATATTTAATTAAGCTGAAGCCTGAAAAACTATAATTATAATCGAACACCAGTATGTTTTACACCATTCAAGAACAATCCTATGGCAATTCAAACTTCTGAAAATATGGTACAAATCCAAATACAAATACAATATGGGTTAGAAAATATATTTCAAAAATCTGTTCCAACAATTTTTAGTACAACTTATCTCGTGATTATTTTTATACTAAAACAAAGTTTTAGGGTTGATTTTTTTCTACTATGAAATCCTTTATTTCCAAAAGTTATTACTCAGATGATTTTTTTGAAAATGTTGACGAGTTTAAATAAAAATCCGAATCAGTAATTATTACATTTTGTGTAGTAATAATGTACTTGATAATTGGTTCTATAAAAAAATATAAATTTTAATAAATTTATCTTAATTATTTATTTACTGAATTTCGATTTAGAAACATAACAATTTTCAAAAAAATCTGTTGCTTGATAAGATACAGTAAAAAGGGGTCGTTCACATAAAAAAATAACAGTTTATATCGCCACTAAACACTTTAAATGGCATAAAAATCCAAGTGTTTGAAAATATAGTCCTTACACTTACTTACTTAAAAATTCTAAAAATCATATTTTTAATAAATGCATTATCAAAGGAAAAACGGGGATGAGTATGCTTGGTGAATCACTCTGTATATACACATAATAGTCTACTGGTCACTAGGTTAACGGTTCACCGAATAGCTTAATTGGATGATCGGAAAACCTGATTGCTAGCGTATCTTCGCAATTTTTCCTTATACGTTTTATTTTCGCTCCGATTAAAACAATAATGAACATCGTTAATACATAACTATTATTATTAAATTACATTATTGGTCTTCCGCCAGATGACTAATATTCTCCGGAAGTCGAAGTAAGTAATAAGAAGTGTACAACACTATTTTAATATACTTGAGTGTTTATTTTGTCCTCGGAAAATATAATAAGTAATTTTTAAAAGGTAGGTATATTATTATTTATTAAAACGATGTCAAGCGATGAACACGCGAATCATATTATTATAATATTTATATCTTACAAGTTACATCGGAAACCACAAAGCCCAATATTTGTTTAAATATATAATCATTCAATATTGTAATATGTCTATGATAATCATGTATTCATATTATAATAATTTATATTATATTTTAATTAACAGGTAAGTACCTACCCAAGACATTTTGAACAATAATACCAGATTTTTTATATACACGTTGCTAAGAGTCTTGCCTTGGAGAGTATAAAAAACAGTCCGTATGATGACAATTATTAGATACCGTACATCAGCTGCAGTAGAAAGAAATACTTTTTTTTCGTATGCTATATTGCTATCAGTGAATGATTTTAAAATATAATACAATTATAGTGTCATTTAAAAGTCATAATTTACCTCGTAATTTACTGACTGTTTTCTATAATACACATATTACGACATAATAATTAAGTGATATGGTTTAATAGCTCTGTCAGATAACAGGCACAGTTTTTGAGTTTTAATTTAGAAAACGATTAGCGATTTTTTGAAAAATGATCCCACCGCCCACGCTACCCACAAATTGTCAACAAGAGAAACATCAGATTTTTAAAAAAAACATTAACATATTAACTTACTATTATTAATTACCTAAAATAATCTGGATTTATCGACCATTTAATTTATCACACTAAAAGTAAATTACTGATGAAACTGTAGTTCTAGAAAATATTAATATTTTTATTACAAAAACAATTCATTTCACCTAAATAATCGTACAAAATAAGTTTAAAAATAACAATGAAGTCATACCATGAAGTCCCATCATCACTGCAAGATAGTTCCTTCTGACAAGACTTCGGTAAACGTAAAATTCATCATACTTACATCACGCGTATTGTGCAATACATAAGAAAAATCAATGAGAAAAAAATTCAGTAGGTTGAATATAATCATAGACCAAAATATTATAGGTAGCTTATAAACAATTAATACATAATATTATAATGTTCGATGTTCATAAACCATAGTGCATATTTTATATTTGATTTCAAACTAACATTCTAGCGTGTATAATTGGTAAATATAAAATAGTTATAAGTAGTTATTAATCCCTTTCGCTTCCATCTTATAACATAATTTTCTTTCTTTCTCATTATACTAAATCACGTAATAAAAATCTACTTAATATTCATAATAATAATAAATTATTAAATAGGTACCTACATTAAAAGAAAAAGTTTAAATCATTTTTGAATCAAAATTATAAAATCACTAGGTAGGTACTTACATAAAATAATAATTTTTAGCTCATTTTACTAAAATAATCAGTGTAAATATTGCGTACACTGAAAACAAAATAAATTACAATCGGTAACATATCCGAATAATATTGTATTAAGTTAAAGTTATTATAAGTAGGTGCCTATAGATAAATAGCCATTGTTAATTGAATAAACAGTAATGGTGTCAAGTATTAATAATATGAAATATGTATTTATTTAATATATATTATAATATATGCAATGAAACGTCAGAAACAATAATTCATTGGTTGTTTGAAAAATGCTGATATTAGTATACACTAACAGGTTATTCAACAGAAATTAAATATTATAAATTCATACATGTGGAAGCTTATTGAAAAAAAAGCAACTATACTTAGATAGTAAAATTATACATTATTTTTAAATATCTAAATTAGAAACAAATTAATCATCTGGAAATGAATTCCATTAGTCGTTTCCAACTATTATAATTTTTATGACAATTCAATTTTCAATCACAACAATTCATGACGTCCGCATATTATAGTAACTACTAATTATACAACACTATACAATACTATATACCAGTGTTTCGTAACCTATGTCGTGAAATATTTTTGATGGGTCGCGATGTTCGTAAACTAGTAAGAAAACTATCTTAATTATATATATATATATTATAAATAAAAAAAATATAAAATTATGAAAATATTTTTAGACTTAAATTCGGTGAAATAAAAATTTTTATGTTATATTTTATTTGATATTTCTACAGCTTTACGTATAAAAAAAATGTGTTGTATAACTAGTATTGTAGGACGTGGATCTTATATAAATATATAAATAGGATAATAAATAATAAGGATATAAATATTTTTTTAATAACTTGAGTATTATTTTATTACGATTATGGATAATTTTATTATAATACGGATTCATTTTTTTGTATTTTGTTATGTATATGATTATGATTTTGAAGTAGGTATACCTAATTATTTTATTTTCAAAATAATCTTTATATTTAACATACCTAATACTTTATATTATGGCATACTAAATTATTATTTTTTTTAATGGGGATCGGGTACCAAACAAAGAGTACATTTTTGGGTCACCATAACAAAAATGTTGGGAAACACTGCTTTATACTATAATAAAGTAAATATAAGGTACCCACTATTGTTATATTATAATATTAAGATATACAATCTCCTAGAACGATTATATTTGTATGAAAACAAATATAAATATTAAAAATAAATAAACAGCCCACGGATAAATAATAAATAGTATCCAGCCAAGAAAATTATTTTCAAAATAAAAATCATTTGTACGTATTTTTAATTTTATAATTTATTGTTTTACATAATTAATAATTGTATTAATAGGTGTAAAATTAATATATATAATTTAAAAATATACATAATATATATAATTTTGTATATAAAATGAGGTTTTAATTTTATTTTGAATTGTACTATTTGGTTAAATATATAATATGTACAATAATACAATGTAGATACATATAATTTTGAAGGCCCCGCGACAACTTCCGGAATTCCCGATGTGGTCCTACAAAAATATCGATTGGGAAGAGTGCAAATTACCGTACGTATTACTGTCATAGCTTGTATTGTAAATATATTATGTATGTATATTGTATTATTTTTGTTACTTTAAGTGCAAAATCACGAAATACGCCGAGGAATGAAACAGGCCAATTTTTAAGAGTCAATGACTGGGATTATGATTATGATTATTAATAGTGATTTTATAAATTCCATCATATGCGTAACACACAGGAATATTGACTTCATAATATTGACCGATGCAGTTTTATAGCATTAAAAACGTTTTACGATGGTCAAAAAAATATATGCATCGAATGAAAGTCGTATCGGTGTAATTATTTCTACTTTACTACCGGTAGTATACTACATACATAAATATTTATACCATAATACCTATAACCTACCTTTACTTTATTTTATAATATTATTTATGTATATAAGTATTATACATAAATAATATTATATTATTTGCTTTTTAAACTGCGAAAACCATGTATAGATAATGTATATATTATCACGATCATAAAACGGTGTTATCTATGACTGTGTTTTTCCTGGCTCGATGTAGAAATAATGCTTATAGACGTCAACGATGATTTTAGCGATTCACTAGTAGTTCAGTTTGAATAATCAGAAATAATAAATACATATACAAATTATATAATATTATTAATTATTATGTACACTGATGTTAGATACCTATAGGATAATAAGTCAAAGTAGATGATCGGATATCGTGTCAGATTAATTTAATTATGGGGGAGGGGAGAAACAAAAATCCTATAGAAGCAAAAGACTACTGTATCGTGAAAAAATATAATACGTAGCAATAAAAACCAAACGGAAACCAATAAAATCGTATACGATACACGTTGGCACTCGAGTAGTCCACTGACTAAATCACATAACTTGCGATATATAATACAATATACACATATATTATATTTAAAAGCGATTATATTACTAAAAAAAAAGGCACTACCACACACGTCGAGATAGTATTATTAGTATTTCTCTTTTCCGGTGTGGTGTGCAAACAGTATACTACCGACAGTGTGGTGTAATATATTATTATTATTTTTTGTCAGTGGCGTCAGTACGAAACTATTAATGGCGGGTGGTCGTCTTTAACGGTTAACTCCCTTTAAATTATTTATTGTTGACGAATCCTTTATATTTTATAGGCTCTAAGGCGAGTCTGGTTACATACGACTTGTGTGTCTCCCGTAACACAATTATGTTCTAAGATATCTGCGACCGATTATAATCATTACCTACACAAATACGCTATTTCGATGCGATCTACGACAGCAAGAATCAAGTAAACGGGGCAGGGGTCCTGTATAGTAAATACCTCCGATTATTGCTAAATGTTACATTATTTGTTTGATAACATGCGGGATTCTCCTCTCCCCTCCACCCCCACGGGGCTGACTTGGGCTTTTGCGCATTTGCGCATTTGATGCGGCCAGGGTCCACACGCAGTATCGTTTAATTTTTCGTTCGGCAGCGTGTGCGACTGCGTGGTCGTCGTCGAGGCATGCCGAATTATAGGAATATACCTAGACAACAACGCTTACCATTTTGATCAGCTTCATCGGTGTGCCTTTAAGATGGTCGTCGGGCAGAGTGCATCGGGCGCGGGACACGCGCGTCTACAGAATTCACCCGATGGAAGACGGTCGATGAAAAGACGCTGCGTGGAAATTCGTGCGGTACAAAATATATTATGTGAGCATCGACGAGATGAACAAAAAAACGAATATAATATTACGTTCGAGTGTTATTATTTTTGTTCAGAAAATCGAGCGCACGAAACCGTATCTGTCGTCGAACGATATACACACGGAACCGTACGTCTTCGCAGTCGTCGCGATAATGTGCCGGCAATCGTAACCGGTTGGGCATGCCACGCTCGACTGACTGCGATAGACGATTTAGTGCGATCGGTTCGCGGTTCGCCAGACGGCGTCGGCCGCCGCGGTGGTTACACGCGTCCCGAGACACGCGCAAGCCGTCTGCCGTCGCTTTTTTACCATCCAGTCGTACCTGTCCGCCCGCAATCTAGCGGATGCCGCGCACGTAAACGTGAAATGTGTGTTATCGTGTTATTATACCAATTTATGATTATAAGTATACCGTTTCTGAGCGATGGTAATTTAAACTAATTTTACAACGCACGTCTCATTATGCCCATCTGGTCGCCACGCACATGGTATTGAAATAATTACACAATATCATTATATAATAGCCGAATTACCCGACCTAGCACGGGAAAAAAAATGAACACATTATGGCACTCGCTCGGTGTCATTTTGGTTTTCAGCGTAACTCAGTTCACGTGCACGTAGGTGTCGGCGTGTACCTCGCTTTGCAGTGCACAAATCCGACCGAGGTGGCCAGTCGACGCTTGTCTATACATAATTGGTTTGAGTACAACAACTTCACGAGCTAATCGGTGTGGGTGTACTTTTGCGCGCCAAAATTAAAAATTTTAAAATGATATTAAAATGCACAATTTTTGTTAAAATCAGTCCAGTAGTTATTGAGTTTGAGTATAGCTAAAAGACTCGTTTTTATTGCCCTTTTATGTATAGAACACATAAACTATAAAGATAGATAGCTAGATAGGTATATATTGGTATTATAGGTATTACCCAATAGCGTAAATAGAGGAATTTCAGGGAATACGACTGCATCGGGGCCCAGTGGTTTCCTAAGAGGAATATCCTTCCAGAATACCGAGTTTAAACTGAATTGGGAAGCAGCGCTTATGAATTTTCGCATCTGCAGGACCGACATTTTATATTTACGTCAATCGTACGGCAGGCGGATGCCGGACATGGCAGTCAATAATAGTGACAATAATAAAATATTATTATTCAAAATATATGTTTATGTCCAAACATAATATAATATATTGTTTAAAAAAATAATTTTACGAGAAACAAACATGTTTGTTATACTTTCGTCCATATAGGTAATCCTTCAGTAAATATTGTGATTGGTTCGCCATCTACGTTCCCCCCCCCCACGATTCATTGGACGTCAAGGACAGGACAATTCCTCCCCGGACAATAAATTGAAAGTAAAAATATTAAGCAATAATATACAAATTAAAAATGCAAACAAATAAATGTAAGTATTGTTTAAGCAAATGTTTAATAAATAATTGTTAAATTAATATATAAAATATATAATTCAATAATACTTCCACATAACTTTGGTTTATAAATCATCACCCATTTAATTGAGTTACCATCCTACATACCTAGTGAAGTGATAAGAATTCCAAAAAAAGATTAAAATTTTTCGTCAAGTCAATACTTGGGATTGACTTTCCAATTTTTTTGATTTTATCCCTCTAACTTCTAAATCCTAAAAATGTAATACGTAAAGTAACAGTTAAAAAAATGAAATATTTAAATTTTTGGGGAGTTGAATTCAAAAAAAGGTGGGAAAATCAATTTTAGGTAGATTTGACGAAACATTTAAATGTGTTCAATTTTCTTATCGGTTCACTAGATAAATCGGTAAGTACATTGGAATGAAAACACCGTTTTAAACACGTATAACCGTTCCACGAGTGTTAAACAAAGACAGAAAACCACCGCTTCCGACCCCTTAAAATAGTATAATTGTTAACTAGTCGTACTATCATTTTTAATCAGGTCTTAAGGGGATTCGATACCGTGATTTTCTGTCTTTGTCCAACACACGCGCGACATAGTATTTTAGACGTGTTTTTTGCCAAACATTCCAATTGATCTATTGAAGCGATAAGAATTCTGAAAACAGATTTGAATTCGTCGTCAAGTCTACTTGAAATCGACTTTCCCACGTTTTTGATATTATCCCCCAAATTCCAGAAAATGTCATATTAAAAAAGAGTATTTAAACATTTTTTTGAATTTCAATTTTTGGAGTAGCTGAAATCAAAAAATCAAAATTGTGGGAAAGACGATTTCAAGTAGACTTGACGACGAATTCAAATCTGTTTTCAGAATTCTCATCACTTCATTAGATCAATTGATATGTTTGGCAATAAATCCGTCAAAAATCCTATGTCGCGCGTGTGTTAGACAAAAACAGAAAATCACGGTATGGAATCCCCTTAAATAGTTATAATTTTTGTAGGGCCAGTTTTACTTGATGTTATAATATAATGGTAATGCCATTATTCCACTAATCACTGATCTCTGTTCATCTAATACTATTAAATCATAATAGTTTTTACTCAATCAATTATTATACAAATATATAATTTTCAAAAGTTAAGAAATGATTAAAAAAATATAGGCACTTTTGTATTAATTATGAATTTGTATATAATATAGATAATATAGTCTGTACAGATACCTACGATCTGAATGCAGCAACTGCAGTGTCACATGACACTATAACGTTGCTTCGTGCTTGCCAGTCATCACCCTCAATATATAATATTATTATTTATAATCACTAATCAGTATTATATGGCGAGTACTTAATATCATAACAATAAATATTACAGTACCTGTATATTTTTAATTGATATTAATTGTTATAACGCTGCAAAGGACTTGAAATAAATAAATTATTATCTTATTCCTGAATTTGTTGATATTGTAATTATATGACATAAATTATGAGATCGACACGAGAATTGATAGGTACTAATTATAGTTTCTATTATATTGGATGATTTTTGTGGTGATAGATCTTGAAGTGCGCATGTGTTGCATGTAAGATCGCATTTTTTCACAACAAGAGCGTTTGTGATAAGTAACCGAGTTACAACAGGTAAAAATATTCAACTCTGTAAAATTTAAGTTAACAAAAATACTACAGAATATAATATAATATATAATGCATAATAGTATAATATATTGTCATAAAACAAGTTATCGACTAATCGGTTGTGAAATTTTTTATTATTTGCAGTACACTTATTGTTTCGTTGAATCAAAAATTATTATGAAACCAATTTCGTTTTTATAAACACGAATCCTATAAAAAGTTGACAAATTATACGTATTAGTTAAATCTCCATATACGTTACAGGTTACCAAATTGTCATCACCAAAATAGTATCCACAACCACTAAAATGATTTCCTTGCAAAAGGTCACAATATAATCACAATTTAATGACATAACAACAAAATCGTAATATAAGAAAAAGCAGATAGGTGTGATAATTAAGTGTTTAATTTATTAAGGATTTTTTATTAGTTGACTCGGAAATCGAATTACTTTCTCCATTACTCGAAGAACTGTATATTTGATGGTAATTTAAATTTGTTATTATTGTTTATATATATTTGATTTTATTTAATTATGTAGATATGTCATTACACATATTATTATATTTATCATGAGCACATTATACTATAGTATAAGTATTCAGTAAGACTATAAGTAAGAGTTAGGATTATCAAGTTCAAAACATAATATGTACTATATTATTTTAATATTTGTATACAATTTCAGCAATGTATTATAAAAATAATTTAAATTGTTACAGTTACTTATAAGCTATGTATCCAAAAATTTAAATTGTAAGCGCATGCCGTCTATAAATTATTCAATTATAAAAACGAAAATAAATTAGAATTTATTTCACTTTAATTAACATAAGTTCTAATTTTTTTATGTAAGAAAACGATTTATCCGCTCGATCTTTGTCCAAATCTACCTATATAAAATATTTTAAAATTAAATGCTGGTACTTGCGTGCTTACATTTTAAAACTATTATAAAATATCTGTTAAAAAAATCTATTAAAATTGTATTATTTTACATGATATGGAAATAACATTTTTATAATTAAATTTTCTTTTATAGACTTAAAAATATTTAAGATTTAATCATAAAATAATTGCTATATATATTCAGTATAGAATTTTTTTAATTGTTTTTTGATTTCAAGACATCTTCTGTAGGTTTCCATGTCTTAATGACGCATTGCCGCGGTAAAAATGCCACATATACAAACAAATTGTGCGTAGGATATATTATCAAAATAATATACGTGAACTTACCAGCATTACGCCATGCAGATAAACTGTATTAAATTATTAAGTTAATCAAATAAATATTAATTAAATTATTGAGTATTTTTTGAGTATTATCGTTAATTTTTTTTTTAGATACTCGCACAGTTTACTGATTATAATATAGTGAACAGTACGAGTTATATTATACTATATGTAACAGCAATGTGCATACTGCAGAATATGCAGATACAGTATATTATATTGTTGTGACTACAGAGTGCTAGTATGCGTGTAATGGATTTCGAATAATATATAACTAATCAAAAAAGGGGGTTAGGCGTTAAGTCATCGCATTGCATAATGCATATATTTACGAAAAACGACTGAGAACTGAGACAGTCTGTCAGCCTATATAGTACATATATTAAAAGTAGTAATTGTATTTTATCATAGAGGTGTCTATTTTAATAATTTTTAAGGATACTTTGTATTATAATTTATTTAAATTACTAATATCATTATTTATTTTTCTATTAGGAGTACCCTTATAAGGTAGTTTAACTTAAAAATATCATTGGGTAATAATAAACGTTATGTTGAAAAAATTTATATTTTTTGAATTAGGTTCATTATAACAAAAATTACAATAGGAAAAATCTTTATTTTTCGTCAAAATTTGAACTTTAAATGTCTACAAAAAAAAAATTAAGGTACATAAACTCTTGATGTTTTGAACACTGTAGGAATAATCTATAAGATACCTTATAAGTATTACATTTTCAAGTCTTAGTTATTAACATTTTATATTTTATGATTGTTATGAATTAAAAAAGTAGGTAAAGTGGATGTCGATATGCTGTATAGTAGGTTACAAGTGGGTCACTGTAATGGATGGTGTTGAATTTGAATTCAATGATATAATATCATTGTATAAGAAAAACGATTCTGACGGTCAGTCAGCCTATGATATTAGTATATTACTAAGCAATTACTAAGTATATTTGATGATATTAAGGTAAATAAAGTAATTTATATACAACCTATTTACGCGGAATCTTGTTTAAAATTGTCAATCCTTAGCTATAAAAGTTAAACATTTTGTAAATTTTTAACTACAAAATAATTATTAAATTTTAAATGTGATAAATTTGACTTTAAATGCTTATAAAAAAATGTGCCTATGTATTTTTGATATTTTTCAACTGCTATTGTAACAATACATCAGGAGCCTTACTAACCTAACCTAAATTTTCACGCTTTTTTGCCCAAAAATTAAAATGTTATTGATATTTATAGGAAAAAAAACTAAAAAAATTGAAAACTGACAATGCCCGTAAACAGCTCAACAAGAGTCAAATAATTTTCAAAATTATATGGTGTATAGAAAATGAAAATATAAACATTCAGTGAAATTTTTATGTATCTACAGTTATTCGTTTTTGAATAACAACAAAATAACAAAATCACTACATCAGAAATCGAGTGAATATATAATATTGTAATAATATGAACTTCAAATGCTTATAAACATTTAATTTATTTGCTTGAGGATGTATTTTTTTTTTTGATAAAGATAGACAAACCTATGAATAATCTTGTATTACATTTTCAAATCTTAGATTTAAAAATAAAAATTTTTATGAATTCTCAACTCAAAATAATATTCTTTTTTTGTGAAGTTTGAATGCTTAAAAAAAAAACTGTAACCAAGGATTTTTAATGTTTTTCAAATGTCATTGTAACAATATAGTAGGAGCCTTGTATTCAATTTTCAAGCATTTTTACCCAACAAATAAAGTTTTATTGACATCCATAGAAAAATAGACTAATAAAATTTGAAACTGAAAATTTTCCTAAATAGTTCAAAACAAATCAAAATATTTTTACAATTTTATCGTGTATAGAAAATGCAAATATAAACAACCAGTGAAAATTTCATGTATATACGTTAATTTTTTTTAAAGTTACACCATAAACAAAATTCGATTTTGTCAAAAACCGATTTTGCGTAAAAATTCTTGTTTTTCTTTAAGTTTTATGTTGTTTTTCCCGGCGCTTTTGTAAATTATTGAAAATTTAAATATTTTACCTCCCGAATGCACCAACTAGATTCACTTTCCTATCGAACAAGATACGGTTGAAGAAAATCGAAGCAGTTTTACTGCCCCAAACCGTGATAACAGACACAGTTCAAGTATTCATTGTGAATCTACAATTTAAGTACAAAATAATTTGAACATTTTCGTAATTTTGTCAAAAGCATTAAAATAATTGATCATATATATTTTTGATAGTTTTAAATGTCTATAGGAACAACTTATGAGGAACCTTGTATACAATTTTTGAGATTTTGGACCGAGAAAAATAAAAAACGAATATTTTAATGTCAATATTTTATAGCCTAAAATTTGTCTCAATATTCTTAACATTTTATTGTTTATAAAAAATGTATAATTTTAAAATGTTTCAGCCGTTTCAGGTTTCAAGTTTTTAAGATTTATTTATTTTTTTTTAGTACAATGTTCTAACAGTTTTATTACAAATGTTTATATTAGCATTTTTACATTGTACATTGTACTTCCTACATGATAACCACGAAATTATTGCCAAGTTATTTTTAACCAACAATTATACAGCTAACGGGGTGGTACATTAAATGGGCATTTTGTCGTACCTAAATATAGGGTACTAATATAGAGGTTATTAATGAAGTTTTTTCACCCGCTCGTCCGTCGCATAATATTATCAACACTTACAAAAGGTATATTTTTATGATAACCTATGTTTCTATAAAACGAGTACCTATACTCGAGTGTACATGATATAATAATGTAGGTACCTATATTATACAATTATGGTAGACTCATTTATCATTATCGTATGGTCATATACTCATCATATCAATCTTGACTACTGGAATGGTGGAATGTATATAACATTAGTCTCGGCAGTTTTGATTTATTGCTGTTATAATAAATTATATATTTATATTATAACTATTAATTATGTTCACATAGTATTACGTAATTCGTATACTTAAATATTACATTTTTCAGAATATTTTAGATATTGTAATTTTATTATAAAATAACAATATTACATAAATTCAACGGTATATACGATTTACACAGTTTTAAGTTAAAATTTTGATAATAATTAGTACAGTAGGCATGTGCCTACGTGTTAAAAATTATCTATTAATTATTAGAGAAAACAAAGGTATTGAAGCTACGGATGATTGAGTAACGCATTGTATTCATTATCATATAATAATAAATTAACACCGCACCGCTACCGTGTGCTAATGTAATACTTATATCAATTACAATAGCACAATGATTATGAAAAGACTCATGAGAACTCCAAAACAAATCTACACGTAGAAGAAGTATGGAAAAAAACTTGCATATAACTATATAAGCTCAAGTTAACACTGTTATGTGTTATACTATTGGTATTCAAAATGAATAAGACTTTTTGTTATTAAGGGATGTCTCACCTATACATAGCAACATAGCAAATTTGCGTTAAACATAACCAATTTTCTGTTGTTAACTTTAATATTACAGTAAATTATACAGCTATTATCTAACTTAAAGGTAAGAACATTATCTGTGTTTGTACGTGGGTTTTTTTAATATTTTAATTTTTAAGATAGTTACAGATAGTTTCATAACTATATAGGTATAGGTATGTACAATATTACATTTTAAATATGCTCATAAGTCAAACAATCATAACTCTCTTGAAAATTAAAATATTTTAAAAACCAACTTACAAATATACATGGGTAATGTTCTTGCATTTAAGTTAAATATTATGTCTGTTAATTTTAATATCAAAGCTAGCCTCATATGCGAATGTATGACTAAACAACAATTTGCTATTGCAATGACACATTTATTATAAGATAGTGATTTTTAAAAAAAATGTTCTTAATAAGTAAATTGGTAATATAAGGTACACATCACAAATAATCATAAATAAAATAAATAAAATAATAGATAAACTTATAAGTTAGGTATAACAAATACTCAACATCATTAGACTTTTATTGACTATACCTACATCCTTCTCCTACACATATACATATTGCATTGTTTAACGTTGTTATGTTATTAGTTATTACACATTAAACTATGAACGCGTAGATATTACATGCATAAATGGATAATAATTAAAACGTTATCAATTGCGTGTTAAAGAGACATTGTTGATAACTCAAAACACGAAACTACGTAATTTAACTAGGAACAAAACATTTTTTTTCATATATTAGATATTATATTTTTATTTATTGCTGTACCACCTTTTAACATGCAATTATATTTGTTCTCGATTAGCTTATTATTTAAAATTTACAAATATTGTATTCACAATATGGCATGATAATTAAATAGTTTTTTTTCTTATTTCTAATAAAAATATATATTATAGATAATATTATATACCCTATTCTATTAAAGATAGACAACTATTAAAGTAAATTTGAATGTATATTCTGAAACGTCATAATGTTATACAATAATAACATAAAATCTATATAGGTAAGTGCTAAAACTATACCTATTCAGAATCTAAAAATATTGATAAAATGATAACCTGCAATGTAGGTATCAACTGGATTACCTTGTACGGAAAATCATTAGCTAAATAAACGTTTTATAATTGCAAAACAATACGCACAAATTCTAGCCGTGAGCATGTAAATTATATTTTAACACGTCTTGATAATTTTTTAGGAATGTGCAGTTTCTTACTGGAATGTTGTTTATTTATGCGTATTGTAACCGATCTAAAACATGTGTTTCTATATTATGTTGATATTAGTTTTAAATCGTAATATAGAAAAAATGTAATTCTTTGTTCCCACTTGGGTGAGTTTTTAATAAACAATATAGGTATTATGTTTTATTTACGTTACACAGTATCCCTAAGGAAGGATAAAATTCTTAAGTGGGGATAAATTACTTGCGGCTGTCATAATTCTATAACATGTGTGGTACGATTAAAAACAACAAACAACATTGTATTCAATGGGCGTTGGGAATCACAGTGTCCACTTGAATGCAATATCAACTTTAATCACTTCTGTCAAATTTAATCTAACCATTTAATTTATCAATAAAAAAATTACCAAAACTTACCCTTGACCTTTTTTTATGCCGGATGTCCAAAATTATATTTTAGTGAACGTGTTAACCATTCAACCGAGTCACCGAGATCACTTAAGTACAAAAAAGAGCGTTTCTTGAATCTATTCAATACTATTATACGAGGATGGTTTTTATAAACAACCATAAAGAGAACTACAAAACCGCACAAGTTGGACTAAATGTATTTTTTAAAACACGGTTGTACGCATACCTAAAATGAGTAAATTTGTTTATCAAAATAAGCACGGATTAATAAATAACTGAACTACCTACACATAGTGAATAGAGATTATAGTGGTAGACCGAAAGATAATATGTAATCATTTATTGTAATTTGTACATTATTTTAAGGTTGTAATGTTATCTTGACGTCAGTCACGAAATATTTAATAAGACATATGTTTATATAATTCATCAATAGTTTATTATAATGTCCTACATACTAAATTATAATATAACAATGATTAATGAGCTACTAATATAGAATATTATATAATCTTTATTGAATTTTAGTATTTTTTTCACAAAAACCCAAATATAGGTTAGGTAAGGTAACATGGTGTAACAGAAATAGCTAAAAATTGTAATTAAGAGGACGTCGCACCCGCATAATATGTTGTCTCCGTCTTACACGCGTACGATAACAAAATTTGCGCTCAGTAGATCACGTTTAGTTCCGTTAGTTTAAAAATTAGAGTGAATTGACCTCTTATAAAATTTAGACGTAAGATTTTAGGGCATCTTAAGGGCTTTTTTTAATTTTAAAGCAAGTTATGAGTATTTTAAGATGTACAAACAATTTACAATTTACGATTTTAAAATACTCTAATCAAAATAACTCGCTTTAAAATTAAAATATAATAATAAGCCTATGAGAAATACCCGAGGAAATGCCCTAGATAATCTTACCTTTAAGTTAAGAAGTCAATTCACTCTATTTTTTTTTTAACTAACGGAGCTAAATGTTTACTGCTGAGCGTAAAATTTGGTATGCCGAACGTGTGTAAGACGGAGACAACATAATATGCGGGTGCAAAGTCCTCTTAACTATGTAATAAACTAATAACTAATAAGTAATACATTTTGTTCTTATCAATAATCTATAAGATCAATAATTAAGTGATATTTAAATTTTAAAAATGTATGTGAACAGAAATTAATCATAATAATATTTACAATTTACCTAAATATTAATATGTAAGGTCTTTCTGACCTTTCTGTTACTATATAAAACGAGATACCTTGAATTCCTTAAAACAATTAAATTACTTTAACTACTTTAGCCAACAGTACAAAATATCAAAATAACCAATTTAAAACTGTTTTTTTGTATCTTTTCTTTTAATGTATTGTAATGTATTTATGTTTATAATGTTATGCTAATGATCATAGTAGTCGAAGCAGAAATCGTACAAATTCAAGACCAATATATATATAAAAAAACGACATACCTATAAAATATCAAACGTGCAAGTGTGCAACTATAACATTATTGCCAAAAAAATTAAAATTAAAATGAATTTCATGATAAAAGAAAGACGAACGATTACTGTTGTATTTTAACTAATATCGCTCTAAAACTATCAATAGAAATATTGATGTTGAGGACAGGTAACCATGTAATTATACCTAATATATTTGATTATGTCTACTAAATTAAATACGATTAAATATTTTAATTTAGTTTAATTTTTATATTGCTCGCAATAAAACCAACATAGATAGTTAAATATTTAAAATAATTTACTTAAATATTAGAAAATTGAATTATTCGAGGAATTATTTGTATGCAATGCATTTCAATATGCTTTGAATCTAGATTCTAAATGCGGTTTATCATTAATTTTACTACCTATATGACATATGATATGGTTTTAGCTTTTAATGCAACTAGGTATAGGTAAATAAAAATTCGAAGTACACTAGAAATTTTAAAATTGCCTTACTGAAGAATTAGCCTTTGTGATAATGATAAAGTGTTATTATAAAACGTAAAAAGTTGTAAAAGTGGCGGTATCATCTCGAAAATAGGGAGCGTGTGATGTACTTTGAATGTTTCAAGCACAGCGAAACGACTGAAACGTGTGAAGAGTTGAGGAACACAGAGCCGTATAGAATATTGATTTTGTGTGTTTGAGTGTTTCTATGCCTGTGTGACATTTGAGATAATTCAACGCATATTAAAAAACTATAAAATATGACTTATTTTGGAACATGCAAAGTTAGGTTTAATAATTTTGGGGTTTTTTGGAAAGTTGTAATTTAATTTAATTAATATTCATTACTCATTAGATATTCATGCGAATTATGTGATTATATTGGTTTACATTTAAATAATGAAAGTGCTTAATTATGTTTAATGTGGATCAATGATTGTACGGTCATTTTATGTTACGTGGCTTTAAAAACAGTCATGAATATGAAGAATATAAATCTATATTAGGCTAGGAAACGGCGTTTTGGGGGAGGGGGGCGGCTATCGCCCTTCCCCCAATTGGAACTTAGTTGTTGATTACTTTTATTATGTAAAATATTAATACTAGAAAATAATATAAAAGTTTTAAAATATAATATAATAATAAACGTAAGTACGTTTGGACAGTCTTCAGTATAGACGGCATGAAGATTAAAACAATTTTTTCGCATATTTTTCTTGGTATGATCCTAAATTCAACTCCACCCCCCTTAAAATTTTATCAAAACCACAATAACTGATGGTGGGATTGGATATGAGGACGAATACGATGGAAAACCCTATATAGTATGCAGTGATTACAATAAAAAGGGGGAAGTAGTTAACCACTCTGCTATACAGCATAGTCGCAAATCGCAAGGAAATAAGGCATAGCCCTCCATAAAAATACAGTTTTTTGTTGTGTGGGATCGAAGCCCCCCCCCCACTAACATTTATGTTAGACTCCCCCCCCTAAAATTTTAATGGTTTTGTGCCGATGCTGTACAGTAGGAGTCGAGTGTACCTCGTCAGTGCATGTGGTCCCTTTTTGGGAAAGACATAAAAATCATACACGAACGAACTTGATAACAATTTCAATATATAAACCGATACATATTTATGTATGATCGAGTGTATGAATTAGAACCACACCCCTCTCGGATCACATAATAATATACATCGACAGCATACTGATTTAGTCGATTCGATATTATACACACAACAGCGGTACACGTATTTTTTTTTTTCAGAGTATAATATGTGCATTCGTATAATTTCGTATAAAGGTAGGTATTATTTTTTTTTCGTGAGAGAAAAAGACGATTTTTTACGCTTTGCGTTTCCGTTTAGTTTTGACGAATGACCGAGTAACACGAAATATTAAAACTAACAGCCGACACAACGTTAAAAAAAAACTCTAGTTTAAAAACATAAAACTACAATATTGTTGTATACGGTATTTCAAGTACTCGCCGAAATGACTTGTCCGTTGGTCGTAAAAACCGAAGGGTCACACTCGTCGCTTATATTATTGCTCAGCGCCATAGCCCATCAGACCTTTCAACCATTGTGGAAGTAGGTACCTACATTATAGAATATAATACTATACGTAGGGAAGAACTTGTTCCGTACAATACATTGCCGTTTTTAGATTACGTTTCATTAACAAGCATTGTAGTGCGGGCCCCTTCTTGACGCACCCAAAAGTAAATGTGATAACCCTTTCCGACTAACACTCGCGAAAATTATCATAAAAATCGATACGCCGACTGCATTATTCGGTAACCACGCTTTAACGTTTAGGATAGGCATTAGGTATGACGTATGAGTAGACAGCAGGGTATGGAATTTTTCCGCGTGTTCCTAAATTCATCAACTAATCTAGTGGATTGCTTAGTGGATTGATAATAATTTAGGAACGCTTTTTTTGTTAATAAGCTCAAACGTGTCGGTGAATACTTATACCACAATTATAAACCACAATATTATTATCATTGTCTTATCAATTGTGTTGTTCATTGATTGGCGCGAACAGTTTTTATCAAATCCATCTGATTCCAGCCTAACACAATATTGCTGATAAGTCAACCAGCTTGATTACCTCCCCTCCAACGGATTGGTCATCTGCTGTAATTAGGAACAATCAAATTCAGCGAGTAGTTGACGGATCTGAAGAATTCACACGGTTGTCAATGTTGTCCAATGTTGTCGGTGTTTAATATATGAGTATTATAATTGAAATAACTAAAATCTCTAATACCTAATTTATACTATAATTTATATAAATATTAAAAATACTACTAATGCAATGTAGTATAACCTAATCATAGAGATAATATTATTATATTATTATATAATGGTTATATTATTTACATGATGCAAAATATTATGTACCTATACTTCTAATGTATTTTTAATATAATCAATATTATGTACATAATGTAAAAGTCAATGAAGCACGGGGGCGGATTCAGTGGGGGGGGGTTATTTTTAACTTAAGATTAAATATGTTTTTTTATTATTTTTAATATTTCATAACAGTATGACGTGTTGTAAGTTTACTGTTTGGTATACCCATTTATTAATTGATATTTGATTACAATGTTGTATTTAACATAACTGTATAAGTTATTTTTTAACACTCACACAAATACCTATATTAGACACTTTAATTTATTTTTTAAAAATATGCGATATTCGCCTCCTCCGTTAAATAAATTTGAATCCACCCCTGATCAAGCGGTCATCAGTTTGTTGCAAATTTATAATCAAATATTTTATTATTAACGTTATCTACACTTCAGATATTGCACACAGTTGAATACCAACGTCCAACACCATAAAAAAAGTCAATAAGATAGTATAATCAATATCATAGACGAAAATTCGAAAATATATAACAATATTTTATAACCATTAGATTCGTTTTGACGTGTTGGCAGTTGACTGTTTGACACATATAATGGTTGAGTAATCAAGTAGTAAAACATCTGTCTAAATGCAGGTAAGCGATTTATATCTGCAAAGAATTGGAAAATTTTTAAATCATTTCTCTTGAAAACCTAAACAAAACAGAATGATATCCTATACATGGGTATTATTCGGTTTAAATTAGGATATCCGTTGTTCATCGTGACTCGTCAACCTTATCGTTGATATTATATTATATTCATACACGTTGCGCCCAATGATTCACCGTTAATCGTAACTAGTTAGCTGTGATTTAGTAGTATCAGTATCTCTGTGACGTAATTTCAAGCACCAAAATCACCCATAGATTTACGTTATGGGCAGTTTAGAATATTTAGCTTTACATGACAAATTAAAATTTAAATAAAAAATTACATTAATCTGAAAAAAATAACGGAAAACATACGATACCGTGTTTTTAGCGGATATTATAGAAAACTAGCTCAACTACAAAAGTTGAATATCATAGGTAAAAAATACTAAAAATAAAATCGAAAATAGTGCTACACACAACACACAAATATCACTTGGTGGTTGATCGTCATTATTTATTTAATGCGTTTGGCAAGAGATGAACGACGTATAATTTCAACGACATCATTCGCATTATAATAATATGAAAACCTATCAATGTGTAAATTACAATATTTTCAAATGTCGTTATTTTACGTAATTGATAAATATAAAAATTATTATCTACATACTACGATGCACATTTTACTTTCTCACATTTTCTGAATTCGTAATAAATTTCCCATTATTCAAAAACTGAATATTATAGGTACCTATACGATGACATAATAATATATTGTGTTTCTATAATCTGTACGTAACTATTAATAAAAGTTGTACACATATAGAATCCTTTTTTAGCTTATCGGAATCGTACAATATTATTATATTCAATAATAATAATAATAATAATAATAAAAAAAAACATTAAAGCAGTATGTTTTTAACAGACCTTTTAAGGAAAACATAGTTTTTATTTTGAGAACACGTACATGTCGTTTGTATGACTCAAGTCATTGGATAATTCACTGGGGATACCTAACCAATAAACACTGGTACAAGTCTGTGTTTCATCTTTACAAATATATCATATTATTTTCAGACGAATACCAAACAAATCTTGATTTTACGAGTTTAAGTATTTTTATTCCAATTTTGTTTAAACGCCATATCACCTATAGATAATCAACTAAATATCGTACACACCATAATTTCGTCGATGTTAGATTATTTACTAAACACGTTTAAACATTCTAAAAATAAATCAACCAAGTACCACAAGTACAAAAAATGTACTACCTATCTACTAGAGTCTGGAATATAATATGGACTATATTGGAGCATAAATGTAATACTTTTTTATAGATTGTAAATTGGCTTTAAACAAAAAAAAATATGTCCTATTAATTTTAAGGGTCAGATGACTATAATTATAGTTTTACGTGTCTTGTGCTGACGACGAAAACTAAAAGCTATTTGTAAAGTCGTAAAAATACAACTAAATTACGAATTTTATAAATCGCGGATTTAAAATCACAACAATTTACCTATGATTTTCTTGAAGTTATGAAGTTATTGAATCAGTTGCACACTTGCACTATATTATAAAGAATATTATACACATTACATCAGTACACCACCATGTATAACACCATGACCACGTACCTATAATGAACTATCGTAACTATCGTAACTATTTCAATATTTCATACTTCAATCAATTTAGTTACTAATAGACGGATATAATATGAGCTGACCAACTAAAATGAAGTTTAACAGGTTCATGCCTATTAACTATAAACGCTATATGTAAGTAGTTAGTAGATAACCATTATTTATAAAATAAATACTTTAGATATTATTGTTATTTATTATAAACATTAAGCTTGTAGTCAATACAGTTCGTCGTATAACGGTATCAGTATTATCACTAGCCAGACGTGCATTTCAGTATTTTACGCAGCAAACCATAAAGATCGAACGGTATCGTGATGATATAATTGTATTGTTATCCGACATCCACTAGTCGGCATTATAGTAGTACGTACTTACTTATATGTATACCTATTTAAGTATATAATATATTATTATGATCGTACGCTTTACAGAATTACCCAATAGTGTTAAATGTTTATTAACTATAACTTATATACAATTATGGTGAGCGATGACGTGCGCCGGTAACCGGTATCCTGAACGATTTCGAGGACGAACGGATAAAATGATATATTTATATTTGTTTTGGCGGGAAACCCGGTCGACGGAAACCGGTAGATAAAAATAATAAAAAAATGATAATATTATTATTATTCATAGGTCTTATATGTCTACAAGTCCTATACCTCAGAGTATAACAATATTATGCAAGACATTTTTCGGAGCAAACCGGTGTAGACTTCCCCTTAAAAAGTAAATTCTAAAAACATCGCTGTTGCTTAACCGATTCATGAAGATCGAAACACGGTGGTTTACTTTTTTTTTTACCACACAACGAGGCGGTCGACAAAACATACCGGATACGTGTCCCCATCCCAAGATGATGATCACGTGGTTCTTCCCTATTTTTCATTAATTTTTGTTATCACGTTAATATCGTTATCTAACAATTCACGGTGGAGGGGGGGGGGGGGGTTAAGACCCCCGGATAAACCGGTGCAAAACCGCGTCGATTAACCGACACCGCTCAACTATCCTAGCGGATTTACACCGGGAAAATTATATCGTGAAAACGAAAACAGTTTTTTGTACATTTTTCAGTGTAGTATAATAACATAGGTATGGCTGGTAGGTACTCACCAAACCGGTCGTCATTCCCCGGTTACGGAGCGTTCGGCGCCGACGGCATAACGGCGGTCGTCGTTTCACAGATCGCGATCGCACGTCGGCCGGTTGTGTCACGATATTTAGGTCTTGTAACGATTTCGCGTGCGGCAGTCGGGATTCGCGTGCGCCGAGGGACGGCTGGACGGGACCGTGCGGGACGCGGCGAACGGCTGCACACTGCGGACGGCGACTGTTCTCCGGTTCCGATGCGGCCTGCGACGGCGGCGGCACCTCCACGCGCGCGGCGGCGGTCGCCGGTTCGGACGCGGTCGCGGTGTGTGCGCGACGGCCGGTCCGACAGGGATAATAATAATAATAATAATATTTCAGTTGTTCTACGGCCGCAGACGACGACGACTACGTCACGACCACCAAACCAACAGCTGCTCGCTGATGCCGCCGCCGATGCTTCTCCTCCACCGCCGCCGCCGAAAGACCATTGTGCCGGGGCGCACGCGCCATAATATTATTATTCTTTTATATTAAATGTTATACACACGACGGACTGGGTGTGCGCGACGTTTGGGTGTGTTTGTGTGCGCGGGCGCGTGTGCGTGCGTAGGGTATATAATATATATATATATATATATATATGTGGTTTGTGTGTATATATATATATATACCTGCTGGCCGGGGAGACACGCACGTTGCAGGGGTGGATTTGCCGAGGCTGGGCTAGGGACCGTTAACACCGGAACAGCTGCAAAAAAAAAAAAAAAAAATTCATTGCATTTTTGACGATTTAACGCCTATACGTAATAATATTGTGCATTAATTTGTAACACTATACCGTTATGCACGTCTTATATACAATATTATATAAAGGTATAGGTGTAGTAAATAGGTAAGTAGTAGGTAGTCATACAGATACCTAATTGCGGTCGACGTTGCTGCTCATAATAATTATGTTATTTACCAAACGTTATTATATTAAAATGTTACAGTGAATTCTGCAGATGGTTTGTATAGGATCAAAAAATTAAAACCTGAACAAATTACCAATAATAATATTTAACTAATATTGTTTGTAATTTTGAACTTTTATTAGTATGACGTGATTACATCAAATTATTTAATCATTTATGCTTATAATGGTATTAAAATTTAAACTGTCGAAACAAAATCGTACTATCAAAACTGAACTATGTACCTATACGACTAGAGTTTTAATTAATCGTACGCTAGTGTTGAAAACATAATTAAGTGGAAAGTCAAATCAACCATTGATGGTTCCTTTCATTAATTATAAATATTATTTTTCGATAGTACCTACCGATAGTTATAATGTACGTAATATGTTTCATTTTTCTTGAATGTCCAAGTAGGTATAATAATAAAAGACACTTTCAAAAAGTGTTTTATGGAATCAACCGGCCAACAAAACCGAACGAATGACCCGCGACGATGCGCGGAACCCGCGGTATTACGCATGGTAAGTGCTGGAGTGCCGCATGCACCGAACAATGTGTATAATTATTATCGTCGGTTTAAAATGACGACACCGAATTCGATGACCGCGTTCGTCTCTTCGTCGCATATAACATAATATTAATATAATTCAGGAATATAGTACGTTATTATAATATTATCGTGCAGTCGTGCAGACATCAGTCAGTACACTGTGCTCGCCGCGTAGCCGTTATGCTGTTACATTAACATATACGTCGACGGGCACCACCGCTGTAATGGATGTTAAATATGTCCGTGCCGTGTAAACGCGTGCGCGTGCGCCACATGTGGAAAGGATTGATAGAAATCGTATTTCATCGTCAGGCATGTGCGTGCGGGGGCGATCGCCGCCGGCATCCACGCGAGACATCAGGTTACGTAATATTGTTGTTATTATTATTTGGGGTGCTGGAGAAGGTGTTCGGTCGGTAGATTTTGGTCCGGTAGTGCTGCCTGATGGAGACTATACGACATATAATTGTATAATATTATAATATACACTATATTATACAGGGTGCCCACTGCCCGGGATAGTTTTTTTCAACGGCCAACACGTTAACGGTTGATAGTTCACCGTCTCGACAAGTCTGGAAAATACTCATTTTCAAGTTTCTATAGTGTTTCTACACAAGTCGAAGTCATAACAAATCAACATTCTTACTATTTTTTTTTTTACCGTACCTATAACCTGTATAATCGTATTTTTAGATTATTTCTATTTTGATTTACAACACCGTACACATAGGCGTGCGCGTTAAAAATTAGGGCCCACAATAATTTTGAAAACAATTATTATAGATACAGACAAATGTTTTAAAGGTATCAAATGCACTAAAAATATTTATTTTATTTTAAAATATTACATAACAATATTATATAGATATACAAACTTACAATGATAATCGACGTTTAAAAGGAACAACATTTTTGAATTCTTCAATAATTTCATTAATTTAATTTACACTTAATTAATAATTTGGGCCCTTGTCGTTTTTTGTGAATGGTCAGGGGGTACTCAGGCACCCCCTGTGCGCAAGCCTATGACCGTACAGTATAAATTTCATATGCTAAAGAAAAATATTTTTCTGAAATGTTGGTTGATAAAAATCAATATGATCAATAAACTTAATAAAATTCGAATTTCAAACGAGTAGTTAATTCTATATTATAACTATATAAAGATTATAAAGTTATTAGTGAGCGGAGCAGAATGGAGTGGCACAGGGCCACTTCCCACAGGGGTACCTACACCAAAAAATGTTGACCCACTACTCGTCAAAACTTTTAATACTTATTAATTATAACTTATATAGTTATATCTTATTAACCACATAATATAGTCATTCAAAATTCGATTATTAAGTATCAAAATTCCCAGATAAATAGATAGGTACTTAAAAAATTATGTCGATGAAAATAGTATACAAATAATATGCTTAATTGTTTTAAAAAAAAACTATGTTGTATTGTTGTGTAAAACTAAATAATTTATTGTAATAAAATCGTATGAATATGCTATAAATAACATATTGAATCGTCATAAACTGTAATTTATTTTCATAGAAGTAAAAGCAAAAATAGAATATTTTTTATACATTATTGTGTAGTTGTTGTTACTTGTTTGTAATCTGTATGACTATATACTATTACAAATTATAATTATTTATTCAATTTATTTTTTTTTGAAACGTTAGCTTATAATGGGCCCCTGCCAAGGGCCCATGACATTTGCAATTTGCATACATAGCACGCAATATATAACACGTCACTGTTTTTAAAGTTTTGATAATTGTGTAAATCGTAATATTGTTATAAACTATATATATATAAATATAATAGTACTATTTTTTGTTCAATCCTTCAACCGTCGTCATTTCTAATTTAAATTTTCAAAACATATTTGAATCGAATTCGAATATCCGCTGTTTATAAATTAAAATGAACAAAATAACTGATGATGAAAATTAATAACTACCCACCTAACGATTTAATTTTACCATTTAATCGTATTCACATTTTCACAAAGGTTCTCCTGTGTATTTTTCTACAAAAATAAATTTATCTATTAAAATAGGTACCTAAATGTATTTGAATATACTTTAATAATTGTTAAATTTAAATATTTCTTGTAACATTTATTATTTTTTGCTACAAATTA